>NC_029794.2:133307305-133314184 GCF_000816755.2 Arachis ipaensis
TTTGTTGGAATATTTTTAAAAAAAAAAGAAAAAAAATCGAATTGAGCTGATATTTTCCTAACTTGTTTAAAATTCAGGCTAGTCCATCTTTTTTAATTTTGTTTTACCGATGGTGGTGAATCTGCTTGAATCCAACCCGTCTACTCATTTTTTGACAACTCTGTGCCAATTATTAAACTTTTAGCATTGATCGAATAATGATTTGGAAAGATCGATGAATTTATTTGTTTTTATTTTATTTTTAATGTTGAAAATATGTTTAAATTAAAGAATAAACATTGTAAACGCAGAATTCTTATATACAATATAATTTAAAATATATTTGAATTATTTTTGTATAATATTTGGTATATTTTATAAACAATCTTTTTATATAATTCACTAATAAAATATATGATATTTACCATAATATGCTATTTTTAATAAAAATGTTTCTGTATTACAATAAATTTTAATAAAAGTAATAGGTTTTAGGAACATTATCTATATGATTTTTATTTACAAAAAAAATTATTGAATAATAAAAAGATTTTTTGCCATCAAGATTTTCATTTGATTTTAATTTTATTTTGACCATTTGGTTTTGATTTTATTCTTTAATTTGGTCAGTGTTACACAAATTGAAAACTCTTTTTTGAGTGTGAATAGTTTGGCAATAAAGAATAATCTTACATTTATAGTACGTCATATTCTTTTTTATTTATTCTAGACAATTCATTTTTTTTTTAATTATTCACCTATCTTTATACATATATAATTAGCTATACCCAAAGTTTGGCTATTTGAAATGTATGGCACAAGTATATAAATAGAAAAAATACTCATTTTGGTCCTAAAGTTATATTCGAGTCTCAATTTAGTCTTTAATGTTTTAATTGTCTTAATTTAGTTTCTAAACTTTTCAATTGACTATGGATGGAAACCACGGCAGGGACTAATGTGATTAAAATTTGAAAAGTTTAGAAATTAAATTGAATCAATTAAAACTTTAAAGACTAAATTGAGGCTCCAATGTAAGTTTATGAACAAATTGAGTATTTTCTCATATAAATAATAACAAAACATAATTACTCATGTAGAAAACATAATGCCATCTCAAATATCTAAATAGAAAAATTTTATGGTATCTAAAAACATAATTACTCATGTAGAAAATATAATGCCATCTCAAATCTAAATAGAAAAAAATCATGATATCTAAATTATTACGGTCTAATTTATCTAAAAAATGAGAAAAATAAAAGTAGATCCCATTTTTTTTATTTTTTTTTATCAAATAGTTAAAAAATGAGGTACTATAGAACACAATATCTAAATATTACATACATTTATCATGTACTATAAATGTTTAGATGTAAACTTAACAAATTCATATTCATTAGTGTTTATTACTTAATAATAGAAATAGATTAAGATGACAATCTTTCGTATCTAATTTCTATAATTATCAATCATTTTAATTAACGATTTTGTATTAAACTAACCTGTAACTCGTACTTTCTTACATCATGAATTCATGATGAAGTTGCACAGTTCTCATGCTTTAAAAATGAGAAAACTCACAATCTCTAACCATTAATATTCAAGGCTTAAACTTAAAGATATATCAAAGAAGAAAAATAAATTGAAAAACTTCGGTGCATACAACCTTAAACCTTAAATTCTAAATCCTAAACTAAGCAGCCACCTGCTAATGGAAGTTCATTGGTCGCGACGCCAAAGGTGATATGGGAGAGCCATCACTGCTTTGACTTTGAGAGTCAACTCTCCATGCATCTTGGACTTGAGCAGCAAACTGCAAGTTCCATAGAACATCCTCGATTGAGGGTCTCTCTGATGGATCTTTAGCCAGGCACCTCACACACACTTCCATCATTGTCTTCAGTGATTGATCCAAGCACGCCTTGCGAATCGCCGGATCTATGATGCTCATTCGAGCTTCATCGTTTGATGTTATGCTTGCTTGCAACTACCTCACAATCCCATCATCAATGGAAGCATCAGACTCACAAATATTGTATTGCAAAAATAGTGAACCGTTATATTCAACAAAACTACTATTATCTATACAATTTGACTATCTCTAGCATTATTGATACTCTAAATATGTTAATGCGTTCGATTTCAGTCGCAAGATATTGAAGATACGACAAAAACAATACTTTTTTTTTTTAACCGAAGATAAGAGACTCGAACCCGCAACCTCTTAATTGAGTATGGGGAGACTATGCCATTTGACGTATTACTCATTGGCGACAAAAACAATACTTTACTCTTTCAGTATATTAATTCAAAGAAAATAGATTATAGGAACTCTCATAATTTAAAGAAATAATTGATATTCTTGGTTAATTTCTGTGAAACTTAATTATTTTTTAAAAATATATAAAGAAAGAAAATAAAAATGCTGAAAATACTGAATAATAAATCACAGTATCCATTTATTACCAGGTCCTTTAAGGTGTCTACATTCCTTGGTTTTATTGTCCTTCCAAGAATGAGTTCCAGTAGAATTACTCCAAAGTCATAAATATCTGACTTATCTTCATGTCTTAAACTGCAAAATAACATCACTTGTCAATTCTTAATGAGTTGCCATACCCTTTATAGTTACATTTGTTATCAGATAAATTTTCTAGTAAATCACCTTTGTTTAAAGCTTGGACTTCTGAATCCAATGGAAAGATTTCCACTTCCACTCTGCATCAGGCATGAATACACCAAATTTACTAAGAAAACAATGTAACTTCTTTATCATAAAAAGAAACAAAAATGATATTTCAACAACTTCGTATAACAAAACAGATCTATCAAACTTGTGAGAGAAAGAAATTTTATTGGTACCTTTACAATATTAGATAACAAAGGTAGGTTGTAACTGCTGATTTTTGCAACAAAATTCTGATCCAATAAAACATCAGTTATCTTTATATTGTTTGAGAATACAGCAGGGACAAGCCCTGTATGCAAAAATTCAATTCCCTTTGCTACTCCAATTGAAGCTGCTATCCGTTGTGTCCAGCTCAGTGATTTTCTATAATGTCCATCTGCCAAATAACATGCAAATATAAAAAGATGTGACTCCTCAACTTCACAAGTGCCAACGAAGTTCAAGAGGATAAATTAGAACTCTTAGGCTGCGTTTGGAAGGGAGACGGATACTGAAAGATTGAGATTGAAAGACGGAGACTAAGGGACAGAGATTAAATTAAGTCTATGTATTGTGTTTTGTATAAAATATACTGGATTAAGTTATGTCTCAGTATTATGTTTAATTTAAGATAAATATGGAGATTGTGTGATAGATTTAGAATTTGAAAAGTTATATGATGATATTTTTAAGAAGAAATATCATTAAAGTTTCCGTCTCTATCCTCAAAAATTTCATTCCGCGTCTCCACTTTCTGGAGGTACTAAAATGACTGAAATTTTGAGTTTTAAAACTGAAATTTTAGTTCCATTTTCTGACCACCAAAACACAATACCGAATTTTAGTCTTCAATCTCAGTTCTAGACTCCGAAGACAAATGCTTCCTTAATCATTGCTGTTTGGGAATTACCTGAGATCCAGCTCTTGAGTGTGCCATTGGGTACATATTCAAAGACAAGGAATATTCTGCTGACACTTGAATCATCTAAATAGCATTCAAAGCAGTGTCCAAGGGCACTGACTAAGTGGAGATGCCTATACTTTGATATCAGCTCTATGTAGTGCATAAAGTCTTGAGTGCTGAAGCATTTTCTCATTTTCACACATCTTATGGCAACAAGTGAACCATCCCTAAGTTGACCTCTGTACATCTGACAGAATGCATTACGATTTCAATTTTTCTTTGAATCAAAGTACACGTGCATCAACCAATTTGGATTGATTGACACTTAAGCAATGTGTCAGAATATTCATGAAACAGAAGCTTTCATACAACTAAGAAAACAAGATGGAGTGAAATAGAATTGGTATATATACCTGTCCTTGAGAACCTTCACCCATGAAACGAGCTGAGTCAAAATTGTTTGTAGCTACCTCAATCTCTTCCAGTGAGTAAGCTCGATAAGGTGGCAGACCAACAGATCCGAACTTCATTGTTTGAGATACATACCCTTTGATTACAATGCAAAATGGTTATCATCAAGTCTTAGTTTATATCATTTGAGCATTTTCAAGGGGAGAAAGAAAGAAAGTTACTTGCATCAGATTGTAGCTTAGTGGTGTATCCAGAAGCTGCATTTTCTGATATCAATTTCGTTGGAGGATTCTTCTTCACTCTGCTTTTGGAATTTCCTCTTCTAACAATAAACAAAATCAATGAAAAAACAGCTACAACTCCAAAAATTCCACCAACTATCACACTTGAAAGAACTGCCTTAGACACTCTTCTGTGCCTCTTCCTTTCAGGTAACAATATTCCAACTGCTATGGCTTCAGTGTGGCAAAACGACGATTCGTGTTGATCTCGATCCGTCTCCTCGAGACAATTCCCAGCATACCGGACACTCCTTCCATTCGAATTCGACTCCAAACATTTTGGTAAGCTTCCAGCCAAAAGATTTGAGGATAAATCCACTGCTTGGAGTTGAGAGTTGCAAGAAACATTATCATAAAGCATTCCTGTTAATCTGTTTCCAGAAATGTTTAGATAAGTAATAGATGGAAGTGATAACAGTTGCAGCTGGAAGGGCCCAACGAAAGAATTCGAAGAGATATCGAATCGTTCGAGCTGATAGTATGAGCTTAATTCATCAGGGATATTAGATCTAAACTTGTTGTTTCTTAGCACTAAAGTAACCAACTTGTTTCCAAGCTTCGGAAAGTCAGGTCCAAAAGCATTCTCATCCAATTCCAGCACTTCTAGATTCACCAACCGGCTTAAATCAGGTACTGCTCCATAAAACCTGTTATGAGAAAGCGAAAGAACGCGCAGATTCTCTAACTGACCGAGCGAATCAGGAAGAGAACCGTTGAATGAATTAGTCTTTAAACTCAGCACGGTTAAGGCCGGGAAGGAATCCAGCCAGTCCGGAAGACGGCTGGCAAACATGTTGTCATCAAGAATTAGTGTTTGTAGATGTGAAAGCGAAGCAAGCTCGGGAGGGATGGCGCCACAGAGAAAATTTGAACTCAGATTAAGTATCTCGAGCGACGACAAACGAGCTATCTTAGCAGGCAAGGGACCCCAAATGCCAAGAGAAACCAGTGTGAGTACTTTCAATGTAGGAAACTTTACCAGTGCTTTGACAAAGGAATCAACTGAGAAAGTTTTCGGAAGAGGCGAAGCTTTCGCTTCGCCTACGATATTAAGCTGAGTTATGGTGCCTTCATAGCACACAACAGTTAGAGAAGTTTTTGAATCTGAGCTGCAGAAGTCTGTGCTGCTATTCCAGCTGCTTAAAACAGCAGGGAAGTTTAATAGCCGTTGGATTGTTAGAAGCGCCTTAGATTGCGTTGATTGAATTCGTTGTTGCTCGGAATCGAGAATTGAGAGTGTAATTGTTACCAGAATGAGAAGCATTGAAGGATGAAGTGTTTTTGCCATTTGCAGAGTACCAAGAACAGAATGTGGCTGCTCAAGTATACAAGAAAGAGAAAAAGAAAAAGAAAAGTTGAACCACTTGGAGAAAAGTTTTATCCTATCAATCAAAGTGAGTGATGAATAAACAAAATTCAAACAATGAAGTGAAAACAAATGGAAAGAAAACAAACAAGTGTAAATGCCTTGAGAAGTAGCATTTTGCACCTTACAATAATTTCACATCACCAAAAATCTTAGTGAAGCATAGGCCAAGACAAATTTGGTGACACGGGTTGAATGAAAATGAACGGGGGGTCACAAACTCACACTGGACACTTACTCAGAAACCGACATTTCATCACTGTCAAACAATAAATGAACCACAAATGTTATGGCCATTAGAATTTATTATTTTTTTATCATTTAGACATCATTCAATTTTTTTAGTGTAATAATCTAACAACATACTTTATTCCATACTTTTAAATATTAATGGCTAACTAATAGTTAAAAACAATAAATTTTAACGGCCTTTAAACATTTCTCTAAATGATGTATAAATGTTTTCATCATCTCTTTTTCTTCTGGAAGCTAAGCCTAAAGGAAAGTCATGGCTTTCAACGAGGAAAAAGCAAAAGAGAGATTCTTCAACAGAAGCTAACCCTTTATTCTTCACTATATATAATTCCTCAACATATCCACATTTCATCATGTGGATTCCACAGATTTTGTAAAACCATAGCTACGAAATTCGTTAAGTATTTCTTAGGCTGCATGCTTTAATACGAAAATTGGTATGCTATTAATTTAATAAAATAAAATAAAATATTTTCTATGAATATACTTTCTATGTAACATATTTTACATGTGATGTATTGTGTATTTTTTGCTAGTTTCCAAACAAACCATATCGAAACATAATGCTAATATTTGTTATCTACAGTGTTTTAGCATTCAAAATAATTGTGAATCAAATAAGAAACTTTATTTTGTCATAATTTTAAGATGATAATATTGTTGATTAATTAATATTTGTTAAAGATGGTTTTGGGAGACAGTACTGTGATGTACACTTTCGCTTTCAAGGAGCGGTAAGACTTAGCTAATAGCTAGTTAGCTTTATTGTCACACTTCAACTTTGTTTGTGTGACCTTTCATTTTATTTGTGTCTTTTGCTTTTGCCGCCTTTCTTTCTTTTCACTTTCTTTCATTTTATTTGTGATCATTGAACTAGTGAAGAAGAGTACTCTTGACAGTGAGATTGTGCTCACTCTATTCTCACATCACATGAAGAGCTGACAGTGCCACGTCAGCATACACAAATGATTTTAAGGACATGCAGCCAAACCAAATTATCTTTACAATGCAT
>NC_029794.2:133314221-133343460 GCF_000816755.2 Arachis ipaensis
TTGCTTTATAATTATTAAAAGAAATAGATTGAGTCATCATAGTTAATTTTAAATATTTCTTTACTTAATAAGTTAGAAAAACTAAATTAATTAATTAGAATAAACTCATTTTAACAAATTACAAGAGTTTAGAAAGAAAAGGATTTTTTTCAAAAATAAAAAAAATTTATATTTTTTCAGAAACCATTTTTAAATTTTAATTCCACAAATATAATTTTTTTTTATAGAATAAATTTGTCGCACCCCAACAAATTCTATAAAATTTTTCTTTGTTTTTCCTTTTTTACAACTATCCGTTGCGTTTCTCGAGGTGTCATAATGGTACGTGATGGGAGAGAGAAGGGTTTTCTTTGTTTTTCCTTTTTTTCCCCTTGTCCCTCCATATTACTATTTGAATGGTGTTGGGGATTTTTTTTTCGGAAAAGTATAGGTAACCAACAAAATTTTTGAACAATGTGTAAACAATGTGAATTAATAGGATTAAAAAAGTAAATTTAATTAGTAGCATTAAATTAAGGTGTAGTTTATTTTCATTTGATTGGTGGTTGTTCATGTTGTTCAAAATTTTCATTGTTCCCCTAGCACTCCCCTTTGTTTTCTACCCTTCTTTATAACTGTTCTTTTCTCTTTCTATTTCTTTTTCGTTTGTGAGAGCGTCTGCTTTAAACCTTTGTTTGTTCATTATTGTTGTCGAGAATTTGTGGTTCCACATTCCCCTGCGATCGTGCTTTTCATTGCTCTTCTCCCCTTTCAAACTTTGACACAGGTTGGTGCCTCTTCTTCTTGTTTATGTTTCACATTTGTTGTTTTATTCTTGTTCTTTTGGAAATTTTTTATGGTGGTATGGAAAGAATGGGGTGCACTTTCGTAGCTTTAAAACTAGAAAGGATTTTATTTTTGGGATTTGTTCTTAGGATGTATACTTTTCTGAAATTCTGGGTAGTGAGCTGATGGTGGTGCCCCTTTAAATATAGGTATGGTGCCACGGAAGGTGGTTTAGGAGAACCCGGGACCCATCTTCCCGGCCAGGGGTGTACTGGACTGTTATCATTAGATAACTTCTGACGTGTTGGGTACACCCTCCGAATTGGGCGAAGATGATCTTCGGAGGCTCCGGGAAGAGGGAGCCGTTTATGGAGGCGGAGCAGCAGTAGAAGCTCCTACTCGACGATATGAATAAGAGAGTATGCTACCTTAATTTAGATTCTCTTACTGTCCTTGATTGGAGGTGGGTGCACAAATCGTTGTTCACAAAGGTAGGGATTCGGTTGCCTCTTTTTGAGTTCATTATAGCCCTTTTGAACTAGGTTTTCGCAGCTCCAAGTCGGCTACATCCGAATAGCTGGGATACTATTCGGACTTTTGATTTGGATTGTACTTTCCTAGAGATCCCTATTTGGGTCGAGATTTTTTTATATTTCTTCCTCTGCACCATTCCTCATAAGGAAGGAAGGCATCAGAAGGGTTATATTTCTTTTCAGGCCCAACCGAATCGTCGGATATTCGATTTATTCGAGGATTCGTTTAATGGGTTCAAGGCGGAGTATTTTAAGATTCGTCCTGCCCTAGGGCATTGATGCATGAGCATCTTTAGTTGTTTTTTTATTATTTTCTTGAATAAAGTTAGTAATTTTCTTGTTATAATTGAGATTTTTTCTGCTCTAATCAATATTTCTTGAAGTCATCTTAAGCTTTGGTATGTGTAGAAAAAAGTTAAAAATGAGCAAAAATAAGGATGAAAAGAAGCAAGCAAGAGGAACATTAAGATCAAAGAAGGGAGAGATAACCCAAGAAGCTCCTGGGAGAACTAAGAAAAATGGCATGCAAAAGAAAGCAACCTCCCAGGAACCGGGAATTGAAAACAAGCCAAGGGAAGTTCAAAAAGAATTTGTAATCCTGACCTCTCAGCATGCATAACTTGAGTTAAAGAAGTCCAAATGAAGTAGTTTAAGCAAAATTAAAAAGCCAACTTCTAAAGATTTTTAACGATATATAATTATCCATAGTGGAAATGCTTCTAACACACCCAAATCCTGCATTGAACGCAACCCCATCTCAAGCTCGAAATTCCCTGCGCCTCACGCAGCAACCTATGTGCTTCACGCATGAGTCCCTAAACTCTTCACACTCTAATGAGTATAATTTGAGTTACAGGGGTCCAAATGAGACAATTCTAGTGGCTTTAGAAAGCTAACTTCGAGAGCTTTCCAACAATATATAATAGTCTATAGTGGATATGCGTCTAAGACAGCTTCCTCCTGTGTTGAAAGCATCCCTATCTCAAGTGCAATTGCCATGCATGCACTTCACGCCTCAACAGCCTCACCTCCCAAGAGCTGTTTCTCCTTGCCTTCTCCCCATGCACTTCACGCCTCAGCCTAGGCACTTCACGCATGCATCCAGAGACACCCAAGAGCTACCTTCCATGCCATGTGCCTCACGCATGGACTTGTGTGCTTCACACATACTCAACAAAAAGCTCCCAGCCTTGCCTTCTCCTCATGCACTTCACGCATGGTTGTGTGCGCCTCACGTATAGTTCACAGAGGCCTCCAACTCCTTGTATTTTGGGCTGCGCTTCACGCCTCCATCTCATGCGCCTCACACACCAAAGTGGGCTACTCCCAGGGCTTGTGATTTCTTGATAAATCACTTCCTAATTCTTCCAAATCCTTCAATTCTTCAGCACTTAATTGGTTGCCCAAGATTTAGTTTTAAGCCCATTATTTCAACAAGGCACATCAAGTTTTGAATTTCAATTACAAGAAAGATCATTAATTAATTAAGAGTTATTAGAAAATATTTGATTTGATTAGATTTGATTTTGTTTTTATTTAGTTTGAGTTTGAATTCTAGGTTTAGCTTTTAAGTTTTAATAAATCCTTGTGCATGAACAGACAAGGACACCACATTACACCACACTTTACAGCTTAGTATTTTTTTCATTATGAGCAACTAATCTCCTTTGTTAAGGTTATGAGTTTTGTTCATCTTTTTATGGATTGTTAATCTAAGTATTTTACTTTATTTGAGGCTTATGCTTTGATCTATTTCATGATTAATTTTTCGTTCTTCATCCCTAAAGATTTAGAATTGTTGAAAAATATTTTAACTCCGTTTTGAATTCTAAATATTGTTTTGGAAAAAGTAATATTGGAATTAGCTTGAAAATATTTTCTCATTACTTTTTTATTTAACTAGGAATAGTGTTTCAAAGAGTGTGTGGCACGTATTGATTTTCAATTGCTCTAGTTTAAATAAGCGACATAAAATTCGGATTATAAAACTTTTGAAAATCATTTTTTCCTGTAAGTTTCAATTGTTTAGGACTAGCTTGGATAGGTAACATATAATTCAATCTAAGGACTATTCTTGAATCTTATTTGAAATTAAATTAGAATTGTACTTTATCTCTTTTTTCAAATAATTGACTAAGGAATTAGCGATTAATTAGGTTAAAGAGAAATTGAATTACCAAAGAATTAGAATTTGATTAATTGTGATTTGTCGTGATTGATCATTGCATGCCTTAAATAAATGAACATAAAGATTGTTTTCCTAGAGGGTGAACATCTCTGAAACTTTAACATTCTCACCATTATTGTCTTCCTTCACTCACTGATTGCTAGTTTTATTGCTCTTTGTTACAAGTTTTGAATTCCTCATTCATTCCTCTGTTTATTTAATTTGTCAAATTAGAACAATTAATTAATCATTATTGCTTTGTCTTACTCATGGGAACGATAACTCTAGGGGTGGCAAACGGGCCTAAACCCGCCAAACCGACCCGCGTAAGCCACCAAAAAAGGCGGATTGGGCTGGAAAATTGGGACCACTAAATAGCAAAAGTTCGCCTAACCCGCACCGCTTAAACCGTGGGCTTTGGCGGGGCCAGCCTGACTTCTCCGCCGGGCTTAGTATTTTTTTGGCAAGGGGTATTTTTACAATTTTTTTTGCCAAAATCCAACTTCCCCCAACCCAACTTACAAGAGAATGAAGATGAAAATTTGGTATTTTGGATTATGTTTATTTTGTTTTAGAAATAATATTTATAATTATATTTTGGATTATGTTTATTTTGTTTTGCGAACAATATTTATAATTATGTTTTGGATGAAAACTTGGTTTATAATTATGTTTATTAGATATTTATAATTACAAAGACTTTACCGCCTGCCACCCCTAGATAACTCACTCAACATGATATTACTTGATAAGACTCGGTGCACTTGCAGGTAGTTTATGGTTTATAAAAATTTGCATCAGGCATCACTCATTTTGGTTGACCTTGGAAGGGGAGTGTCGAATTTCCACTTATTGGATCTTCAGGGTAGGGGCTTCTTACTTGACGAGGATAACCTACAAAGGTCTGTTGCTCGAGAATAAAGATATTGCTGATTGTTGAGTTTGGAAAACTAATACCTAATTTGATGATCAAACATTATTAAATTATTAAATTGTTATTTTCTTCCAATAGGTTGTTTAATGTATTTGTTAGTGTGCAGATTTCATATTAGGTCAAAAGATAATATGAGCCCAACTTGTTATTAATCAAGCCATGTGCAAAATTAATATAAGTGGGTGTGCTTTGAAATAAAAGAAAACCAAATAGGCCCAAATCACAAGCCCAAATGGATCATTGAAGAAAATTCAGCCTTGGACAAAATTAATTCAAATATTAGTTGCTGAATATTAAAAAAGAAAGAAATCCAAAGTTGGCCCAAGAAACTAATAAAAATTCCAAATAAACTCTTCTCTTGGTCCAACATCATTATTGATCCAAACTAGAAGAAGAAAGAAGTGGATCAATGCATGCTTTGGTTACCTTCTGGAATCCAAATTCCAATTCAATTAATTATATTCCTTGGTAACTGAAACTCCCATGGTTAATGGACTTCATATTGTGACTCAATTAAGCTCATACTTAAGAAACCAAAAGCCAAACACGTGACTCCATGTATTGGTAACAGGAAATAAAAATTAAATTTGATTTAATTATATATTTAATGCTTTACACGTTACTTTATGCATAGAAAAATGAAAGTGGGAATTTAATTTGCTTTAATTTCATTTATTGCTTCCTTTAAAAGTTTCTTTCTCTCTTCTCTCTCCTCTCTCTTATCTTTCGGTCATGTCAATAGGAAAGAAGAAGATAGAAGTTATCAGAGGAAGTCATCAGTGGCCTAATGGAAGAAAAGGATAGGATGAAGAAAGGCTAGGGTGATGGCCTTTGCAATAAGAAGATTTGAAGCATGGAGTGGCTAAGATTTTTGCCACTAAAGGCAAGATGTGAAGAAGAAGCTTCAAGATCTTCATGCCAAAAGTAGAAGCAATCGGCCTCGGTCAGAGAAGAAGATCTCTATGATAAAGCTCAGTTCCATTTTTGTTTATCCAAGACAGAAGGTAGCTATTATAGCTACGTAGAGGAAGAAGCAAATATGGAAAGGAAGGAGCTGTCAAGGATCAGAGGTTCATCAAGGGTCAGAATTCATTCTTGGGGCCAAAGTCAAGATGGAAGGCTCAAATTGAAGAAACTTGATGAGAAGGGATGAGAGAGGGGTACATGCATGTTGATTTGCTTTCGGTTTTCCCTCTCTCCTCAATCGGTTATGTGTGTTGGAGAAGAAGATGGTGGCTTGGTTGAACCGGTTTCAACCTTGGAAGCTTCCCCTTCTATAATAAGGATGAACGACCAAGGGTTGAGACAAGGAGAGTAAGCACAGAGTTCTCATAGCTATCCAAAGCTTATAGAGTTCTTCTCCTTTAATGGGTTTTATTTTGTATTCTTTTCTTCAGTTTTTTCTGTCTGGGTCTCGTGGTGAAAAAGGCAAACAGAGTGAGGTTTGTAAGAAAAAGCCAGTGAGATAAAAAAGGTAGAGAATGCAAAATTAAAGAAAAATCTATAGATGTATAAGAGTTCCTTTCTACAGCTGTGTTGTGTTTCATAATCCTGTGGGGATTCCCTTGCAAGTTGGGTTAGTACTTTGCGGTTGAAAGCTTGGTTGGTGACCAAGTCAAGTTCAGTTTTGGGGATAGATTCTGGACTTGTCCCGGATAGAAATGGGTAGTTCCTAGGGAAGATTTGGTTTATGTAATCAGTTGATTATAGTGAAATTCCATCACTGTTGTGATGGAGACTGGATATAGGAAGCATTGCACTTAGCAGCTGAACCAGGATACTTCTGGGTGTGATTCTCTCTTTCTCTTCTACTCTATTTCTGATTCTATTGCGTAGGAGACAAAATTAGAAAATATCTCCTAACCAGTTACGAGACAAAAAGAAAATTTCTCTTGACTTGTTATGAGACAAAAAGCAGAAATATCTTCTGAAGCTATCTTAAAAGGCAGAAAGTTACACACAGCAAAAAGGGGCTAAGATTCAACCCCCCTTCTCTTAGCCACTAATTACCATCAATTGATATCAGAGCTTGGTCTCAAAGAGATCAAGCTTTGCAGCTTGGAGAAAAGATCCTGATGGCGGCTAACAGTGGCTCAAATCTGGTGGCATATACTCTGACAGAAGGGCAGTCAAGCAACAGACCCCCATTCTTCAATGGAAAGAACTACAGTTACTGGAAAGAAAGAATGAAGATATTTTTTCAATCTGTAGACTACAGACTTTGGAAGATAACCCTGGAAAGTCCACAATTTCCAACCATTACATGAGCTGATGGTGTGGTTACACTCAAAGGCAAAGCCGATTGGAATGAGGAAGACAGGAAGAAAATAGAGTTCAACGCCAAAGCTGTCAACTTTCTTTATGAGAAGGGGTTGGGAGAGTCCCCTCTTGTATAGTTGTCCCACCATGATAGTGTATTTGGTCCCTTCTTGCTTTATGCACCTCACTTCCGTCGGGTCCTTGGGTAGTTCACCCTTTTCCAGGTACCGGACGAGGGGGTTGTCCATGTCGATTGGTCGGAAAAAAGCATGCAGGTCGGGCTTGATGACAAGACGGAAGGCATCTGTACGAATTTTTGGATTAAGGATCGATTTCTGTAGTGTGGCTTGGTACTTGCTAGTTTGGAGAGCAGATCTGTCCTTGCGTTTTTCTCTCTGGGAATGTGCTGAACCATTACTACATCGAATTCGGTGGTCAGTTCTTTTACCCTGGATAGGTATTTTTGTAAAAAGGGATACCGTGCTTGGTAATCTCCTTTTACCTGGAGCTGACAACCTGAGAGTTGTTGTAGACCTCCAGAGCCTTTACGCTGATTTCTTTTGCTAGTGTTAAGCTTGCCAGGAGCGCCTCATATTTGGCTTGGTTATTGGAGATATGAAGTTCGTATCGAATTGGCTGTTCAATGTAGATTCTGTTCTCATTTTCCAATATTACTCCCGCTCCTCTAGAGCCTATGTTCAACAATCCGTCGATGTGCAGCCTCCATGGCTCGGGCGTTTCGCCCCTCGGGGTCATCTCGGCGATGAAACCCGCCATGACTTGAGCCTTGATCGCATTTCTGGACTCAAATTTTACTCCGTACTGGGATAGCTCCACCGACCAGGCGAGCATTCGTCCCGCCAGGTCCAGCTTTTGAAGGACTTGTCTGACGGCTTGGTTTGTTCGAATGGGGTGGCTTTGAAAATACTGACGAAGGCATCGAAAAGCCGTAAGCAGAATGTAGGCTAGTTTTTCGATATGCGAGTATCGAGTTTTAGCATTTTAAAACACCTTGCTTATGAAGGATATTGGTTTTTGGATTTTTTGCTTGTCTTTACGGACCAACGCTGCCACTAGTGCCTCTTTCGTTATGGCGAGATAGAAGTACAACGTTTCCCCCATTTTGGGATTGGAAAGGATGGGGGGTTCCGTTGACACCCTTTTAAAGTGCTAGAAAGTTTCTTTGAATTCGGGTCCCCATTGAAAGTGGATGCCTTTTTTCATAAGTTTGAAGAACGGGAGAGCTTTCTGTGCTGAAGCTCTGAGGAACCGGAAAAAGGTAGCTAGTTGTCCAGTCAATTTTTGAATGTCTTTGAGGTTTGATGGATTGTTCATCTCGAAAATGACTCGACATTTTTCTGGGTTGGCTTCCACCCCACGTTGCGTGAACATGAAGCCCAGAAATTTTTCAGCCTGGGTTGAGCGGCATCTAATACTTTCTTAGGGTTTCGAGTATCAACTTGAGGTCATTGATGAGCTCATCACCAGTTTTCTTCTTGGCCAACATATCATCTATGTAGAATTCGAGCTTCGTTCCTGAAAGACCTTTGAAAACTTTTGTCATAAGTCTTTGATATGTTGCGCCCGCATTCTTTAGGCCAAACGACATGATGGTATAGCAGTACGTTCCTTCCAGTGTAACGAACGCGGTCTTTTCTTCGTCTGATTCATGCATGGGTATTTGGTTGTACCTAGAATACGCATCCATGAAGCTAAGATATTAGTGTTCCGATGCAATGTTCCATCGATGTTGGGCACAGAGAAGGCGTCTTTTGGGCAGGGTGAAGACATCTTTTGGGCGGGCCTTATTTAGGTCCGTGTAATCGACGCATATTCACCACTTACCGTTTACTTTTTTGACTAACACGACGTTCGCTAGCCAAGTAGCGTAGGGCAATTTCCGGATGAATCCCCCTTCCAGTAGGCCCTTGACTTGTTCTCTCACTTCCTTTGCTCGGTCTGGGGACATTTTTCTTCTTCTTTGGGTCATTAGTTTGGCTTTGGGATCCACGGTTAGTTGATCAGACATTATCTCTGGGTCTATTCCTGGCATATCGGCAGGCGTAAAAGTGATCAAGTCTCTGTTCTCCTTTAGCATCTTGATTAGTGGTCCTTTCAGATTGAAAGGCAAGTTCCAGTTGATGTAAGTGATCTCCTCCCCATAATCCCCGATCTTTAACTTCTTCAAGTCTCCTTCCGCTTTTGGTCTCGGCAAGTCATCTTGCAGCATGCCTAAGCTAGTGAGGAAGATTCCTGCCGCATTGCGAGACCATTTTCAGAGTGCTAGGCTAGCCTTGTTGCATTCTACTGCTATTTGTTTATCCCCATGGATAGTTTCAATGGTCCCGTCGTCTGCTTGATACTTCATGACCAAGAATTTGGTGAATATAGAGGCAGAGAGGTCATTGATAGTTTTCATGTCGAGAATGATATGATAGGTCGTGGAGTCTTTCAAGACTACGAAATCGAAGAGCACAGTTTTCTTTGACTACCGGTTCCAATGGTGATGGGCAGAACTATGGATACGTCTGACTTGAGAAAATTGTCTCCGTGTCTGATTATTCTGTTGCGAAGGCTTTGTAAATTTTCATCTCGAAAACCCTAACTTGTTGAAGACTCCCCTAAACAGGATGTTTGAGTCAGCTCTTGTGACTACCAAGATGCATTTTACCAGTCTGGTTTTGACTCTAGTTGAGATGACGAAGGGGGCATCCTCCTCCAGTGTGCCGTTTTGGCAGTCATCAGAAGAGAATGTTATCATCTTTATGGCAGGGGTGTCCTCTTTTTGTCCTTGACGACCAAGACACGGATGTCCTTTTTTATTGCGGTTTTGGACTTCCCTGACGTGTCCTTCCCGGTGATGTTATTTACTACGATGGTCGGGTTAGTATCTGGGTTCTCATGTTGCGCCGACCATACCACCTTGGGGTTTCTTCCTTCTTGTTTGGGTGATATTTCCCTTCTGGTCCTCCGGGACTCTCAGATGATGTTGGCGAACTCGGAAATTTTTCCGTATTGGATGGCTTGTTCGAGAGCGTCCTTGAGGTCAAAACAGTCTTGGGCTTTGTGTCCGTAACCCTGGTGATAGTCGCAATATAGACTTTTGTTTCCCTCCGCGCACTCTTTCAGCTGTTTGGCTTTCGGGAGCATGTCTCGTTCTGTTATCTGATGATAGATTTTGGTGATCGGGGCCGGCAGGGGTGTGTAGTTTGTGAACTTTCCCACTCAGGGAGGCCGGCTAGTGGCGGGTGTTTTGGTTTGTTCTTTCGGTGCTTCCTTACCCGAAGGATTGAATCATGGTGCTATGTTGCCGTGATGTCGTTTATTGGCTGCAACGACCTGGCCCACTTACTCATCATTAATGTATTCTCTTGCTACATTCTAAAATTTGTGCATTGTCCATACTAGTTTGATTGTGAGGTGCTTCCTGAAATCTTCTTTTATGAGTCCATTAGTTAGACACAAACTAGCCATTGAGTCCTTCAATCCATCTACCTAGAGGCATTTGTTGTTGAATCTATTCAGGTATTTTTCTTGTGGACTCGTCTGGCTTTTGGGTGACTCAAAGCAAGCTAATTAGATGCTCTGCCTTTGCAATCCGTGTGGTGAATTACGCCATAAATCTTTTGGAGATGTCAGTGAAGCAAGAAATCGCGCCGTTTGGAAGCGTGTTGAACCACTTAATGGTTGGGCCGCCTAGCGTTACTAGGAAGGCTCGACATTTGACAGCGTCAACAGCTCCATCTAGATTCATTCTGGCCTCAAAGGCCGTTCAATGCTCTTGGGGGTCTTTAGTGTCGTCTTATTTCATGTCGGTTGGCTTGTCGAAACCTTTTGGCAGCTTGACCCTTAGGAATTTTTCGGAAAACGAGATGGCTCCCATTATTTTGTGATTGCTTCTTCTCCACTTGGGTTCCCTTTGGCGTCATTCGTCGCGATCATATCGGTACGTGTCAGGATCGGAGTCGCGAGATCTGCTCCTGTCCTTACACCTCTCGTAATCGTGAACTGGGGTTCTTGACCAGTTAACCCTTCAGGAGGCGGTCCAGGAGATCGCTTCGCCTGTGTGCTCCGGTTGGTAGCACTCATTAGTGGTGACTCTGCCTTCTAGGGATTGCACTCGGTGGCAGAGTTCTTGGATTATTCGGTTCGTATTCTCTCGTAAGCCGTCGACCGGCCTACTTTCGTTGGATCGACAGTCATCTCCTTGCGAAGGTGGCCTAGGCTGGCTGTGTGTCATGCAGGGTTGGATCATGCTGGCTATCCTTCCGTGAGTTGGATGGTCGTCGTGGTCCTAGGGCTCGAGTTGCTCGGGTTGGTCGTGGGGGATTGATTCAGCGATATCCAAGAAACGTTCTTCGAGAATATCTGCCATGACTGTTGGGATCCTAGCGATCCCACAGCCAACGCCAATATACAAGAAAATTGCCTAATGGTTCAGTTGGATGAGATAGATCGGGTGCCGGCTGGTCTAGCAAGGTGGCAAGGCAAGATCTTCGGAACGAGAGTAGCACCTATAATGACACTCCAACATCCAAATTAGAGAGCTAGAGGGGTAAAGAGTAAATATATAGAGAAGAGTGATCATACCTAAGAGAGTGAAGGGACTCCCTTTTTATAGCTACGAAAGGTTGTCTTATCTTTTCTGGTGGAGGGAGCCCCTTAATAACCAAAAGATGATTAGGGCAGACAGTTATAAATAGTGAAAGCTATTTGGGTCAGATCGTATTCGGTCCTACTACAGCTCCAAGTGTTAGGTCCGGAACATATTGTTTTTTACTTTTTTTTTTCCTTTGTTAAACGATAGATTAACGTTATGTTGTGCCAGAATGGTGCAACATGAGAGAAAATATAATTTTTAAGAATATTTTAATTGATCTCATAAAATTATTTGTTTCCGTAACATAAAAATTCAAAATTCCAATAATATTTATAAGATTTTATATACCTAGAAGAGTGTATTCGAAATTAGAAAATTATTTCTCAACTGTGTTATCATGATAATTCAAGACTTCCATGACTTTCCATGCACACCACCATCCACCATTCTCAACCGAATCTTAAGAAAAATAATTTATTTAATCCTAATAAATATATTTCAAAATGATAGAATTTAAGTTGAGTGCACATAATTTTGCTAAAAGTTAAAATTCCTAAAATATGTACTTCTTTACGCAACTTTAGAGAATTACAATTTCACTTGGCCAAAATGCCAAATAACGAAAGACGTTACGAAAATGCAATGTAAGACTGTAAGGTATAATAAAAGGAAAAGTCAACTATGTCTATGTAATATAATTAGCTTTCACCATTTTCCAAAAGCATAAAAACAAGGTACAAGGATCATGTGATTCACCGATGCCAAAGATTACGAGTCGTTTAGCACTATATTACATGATTCAATGTACTTACTTGAAACAACAAAAAGAAGAATAAAATTGAACCAAAAACATAGAATGTTAATAAATAAGATTTTGTTGAACAAAAATTCAAATATTTGAGGATTTTAATATTTTTCTAATATATTTATTCAAGTACAAGTTTTAAAATATATATTCTAAATAATCTTAATTAGTTCTAATCGACCATTCAACGTCTTTTATACTTAAAAAATTCACTTGTTACCATTAGATTAATCTTTAAATTTACTGTTGAATTTTTTTCAACAATAAAAACCTCGACGCAAAATATAAAAATGGATATTACCATTAAATTTTTTGTCTGACAATAATTAATGTCGAATTTATCATAAAAAATTTTCACATTATTAATACTAACCTAGATTCAACGAAATAGTGATTATTGCTATCAAATATTTTAGAAAGTTTGAAGTGATGAAGAAGAAGATGATGGTTTGAAGATGAGGGAGAGTTTCAAGTAGGGCAGGGCTCGAAAATTAGGAGAGGGAGGAAGGAGGCGTGAAGTTTGAATTTTAGGGTACATGAGTGTTAGATTTTCGATTGAATTAATTTGACGGTAACGATTTCAATGATAAAAATGATGCGATTTTGACTTAGCATTGGATACCATTCTCATGATAGATTTTTCTTCTCATTATTGTAAAAAAATTTTGATAGTAATGACAGGTTTTTATAGACAATGGAAGGTCATGACCTCTCCAAACTTTTATAAAAGAATGAGTAGATTCCAATTTTAATTTTATAAAAACCCTAATCTATTTTTTCTCTTCTTCTTCCCTACTTCTTTCACTGCATATCTCCACCAATTTCTCTTTTCCTTCTCCTTCGTCACTCGTCCCGATTTCCTTCCTTTCGGTCCCTTTAGATTCATTTTCATCTTTCTGTTGCTGCATTTTCAGTCTCTTCTGCTCGTAATTCTCCGGCGAGAAACTGTCACTGAACACTGAAATTGATTCAATTGAAAATGAGAGTTTCTAGGTCTTCACTTAAAAAAGTGAGTAATTTTTGTAATTATGATAATTGTTAATTGTCATGTCATTCTTAAACTTTAACTCAATGTAACTCAATTGACGGTGGGTTATTTTTGTCAAATTTTAAAATTTTTAAAAAATTATTTTGTCAATAATAAAAATTAGATACCATTTTATCAGCATCAAAATTTTTTGGATACTAATTTGATATTTACCTCTAATCAAATGTCTTTAGTTCAACTACTACTGAGGGTAACACTCGACTCAAATTGAGTCAACTTTGGCGCTATAATTACTTAAGATTTAATCTCAAATTTTCATATTCAATGGTAATTTTTTATATTTCTAATTTGTTCTATTACCGTCGAGAAATCCAACAATAAATTCCACCATAATAATGTGGAATTCTTTTTGACGAAAAGTTTCAAGGTAATGTCCGTGTTTCTGTTAATGTTATCACTACAATGAATTGATCATTAGCCATTGATGAGTTTGGAAAACTCCAATTTAATTTTGATGATGAACAAACATTATTGAAATATTTAATTATAAAATTATTAATTTGATTTTCATTTAACATATATTAATTAATAATTTTGTGATGCAGATTTTAATTGGGCCGAAAATAAAATTCTGGTGCAAGTCCAATTATACTCAGCCTTGATTTAATGCAAGAATACATGATGAGTATGACTGAATTAATTTTGGGCCGAAACAAAAGAAAATTGACAAGCCCAAGTGTTTTACTATTAGCTCAGCTTTGAATGTCCAAATTAATTTGTGGCTGAAGCTAGTTGTTATAATGGGCCAAATTGATTTTATTATTGTCACAAGCCCAAGATCTATGCTAAGTGATCCAATGCTTGATCCAAAGTCCATCAGGAAAGCAAATATTATCATTTGCCTTATGCTCTCCAACGGATTCCATTTTTTTCACTTCGGGATGGATTTCAAATTTTAATTTGCAAGCATTGGAAACATAAGTGAGAGAGTATGAGTGACATGATTGATTTGATTAATGCAGCACACCACTCAAGCTAGGAAAGAAAAAGCAATCACATTAATTTGTTTTATTTTAACTAATTGCTTTTACTTTAACTCTACACTCTCTCTCATCTTTCCTTCTTCTCTTTCGGTCATTATCCAGGAAGCCATGGAAGCTACACCTACTCACCGAAAAGAAGATGGAGCACGTCTCAAGACCATCACAATGATGGCAAGAAAACATAAAAAATGTAGTGGCTGAGATTCTTATCACTTGTAGTATGATTTTGTGATGAGATCTTAGCTTCTCCATACCAAAAATGGAGCAAGGAGATTCGGCCAGTAGGAAAGAAGATCTTGGAGGAGATGGCTTGTCACTGCTTTTGGGTTCACTCATCACAGAAAGTAGCTAGGGTGGCTGCGTGAGGAAGGAAGCAAAAGTGGAGTAGAAGAAGTCATCATCATCATAAAGCATCAAGGGCCAGAAATCCATCTTGGAGAGTAAGCCAAGGATGGAGAGCTCGGATTGATGAAGAGTGATGACCAAGGAAGGACTAGAGGTAATTGCATGTTGGTTATTGCATGGATTATCTCTTCTCTCTCTCTGGCCGAACCGGTTTTGTGCTTGAAGGAAGAAGAAGTTGGCTTGGGTTTTGGCTTCAAGTGTGGAGGCTTCCCTCTTCTATAAAAAGAGAGAACAGTCACGATTTGAAGCAAGGAGAAAGTTTAAGAGTGCAAGGCACAGAATTCTCAGAGCTACCTGAGCTAACAATTTTCTCTTCTCCTTCAATGTATTTTGTTTTGTATTTTTCTGTTTAATTTTGTCATGTCTTGAGTCTCATGGAAAAAGACAAACAGTGAGATTTGTATGAAAAAGCCATAGAGCGAAAAAAGGCAGAAAATGTAAAATTAAAAGAAAAAGCCATAGATGTCCTTAGAGTTCCTTTGTTCATCTATATTGTGTTTCATGATTCTGTGGGAATCCCCTTGTAAGCTGGGTTAGCACTTTACAGATTGTAATCAGGAAGATTATAGTGAAATTCCATCATGTTTGTGATGGAGACTGGATGTAGGCTGCACTGCACTTAGCAGCTGAACCAGGATATATCTGGGTGTAATTTTCTCTCCTCTCTACTCCATTTCTGTTTCTACTGCACAGGAGCAAAAATAGAAAATATCTCGTGCCAAGTGACGAGACAAAAAGAAAAGTCTCGTGGTTGGGGACGAGACAAAAGAAAAAGTCTCGTGGCTAGTTACGAGATAAAAAAGATAAAAAGTTTCCAAACTTGGTTTCGAAGGTCAGCAAGTATTTTCAAGCTAAAAAAAGGGGGCTAAGATTCAACCCCCCTCTCTTAGCCACTGATAACCATCAATTGGTATCAGAGCTTGATCTCAAAGAGATCAAGCTTTGCAGCTTGGAGTAAAGATCCTCATGGCAGAAAACAGTGGCTCAAATGTGGTGTCCTACAATCTGACCGAAGGACAATCAAGCAACATACCTCCTCTTTTCAATGGGAAAAACTATACCTATTGGAAGGAGTTGATGAAGATATTTGTACAAGCAGTGGATTACAGAATTTGGAAGATCATCCTGGAAGGGCCTCAATATCCAACTGTTACAAGTGCCGAAGGAGTTGTTTCTCTTAAACCAGAAGCAAGTTGGACGGATGAAGATAGAAAAAAGGTGGAGCTCAACGCCAAAGCTATTAATCTGCTCAACTGTGCTATCAGCTTTGAGGAGTACCGACGGGTATCACGTTGCACAACAGCAAAGAAAATCTGGGATAAACTCCTAGTTACTCATGAAGGAACAACCATTGTGAAAAAGACCAGGATTGATATGTTAAACAGAGAGTACAAAATGTTTGCAATGAAGGAAGGAGAATCCATTGATGAGATGTTTGAGCGCTTCAACACCATCATTGTTGGCTT
This sequence comes from Arachis ipaensis, assembly GCF_000816755.2. Lineage (NCBI taxonomy): Eukaryota > Viridiplantae > Streptophyta > Magnoliopsida > Fabales > Fabaceae > Arachis > Arachis ipaensis. The sequence goes on from NC_029794.2 coordinate 133,330,187, forward strand.
GGATGCTATGGGAATCAAGTATCCTGAATCTGTGCTAGTGAGAAGAGTGTTGAGATGTCTCACAAAAGAGTGGGAAACAAAAGCTTTAATTATTTCTGAGAGTAGTGGTCTTGACTCTATGACTTATGATGATTTGAGAGAAAATTTACTTGCTTTTGAAAACACCTACTTGAAAAAAGATTCAAAAAAAAGGAATAGCTTTTTCATCTATCACTAACCCTCTGGATGATGAATCCAGTGACAACTCATCTGAAAATGAATTTGTTTTGTTTGCAAAAAAATTCAGAAAAATGATGAAGCTCAAAGGCAAAGGCAGCAGCTCAAGGAAAATAAGGAAAGACCTTAGCAAAGTAACTTGTTACAACTGCAAAGAAATGAGGCATTTCAAATCTGATTGTCCCAAGTTAAAGAAGGAAGAGAAGCCAAAAAGAGGAAAAAAGAAGGGACCGATGGCTTCTTGGGAAGATTTGGAAAATGACTCGGATGATGATGATGAGGAATCCAAGACCAAGTCATAACCTTGTCTCATGGCAGATCACATAGATCAGGTAGTCTTCCATAACCCTAACACTGAAGATCTTCATCTTATGATAGACCATCTTTCTGAAAAAATAAGATGCTTCCTGCTGAAAAATCAAGAACTTGAACAACAAATCACCATTCTTAAAGCTGAAAACAGTTTTCTTAAAGAAAAAGTAAGGGAGGCCAAAACTGCTTGTGATCTTGTTGAAGAAAATAAGCAGTTAAAAGCCCAAATTAAGAGCTGTGAAAGTAATCATTCTGTTCTTGCATATGTAGATTATTTTAAACAAAATGAAGAGTTGCTTAAAGAGGTTAAAAGGCTTAAGGAAGACTTAGCCAAGTTCACCCAAAGTTCTGAAAATCTGAATCAAATCTTGGCTAGTCAAAAACCTCTTTATGATAAGGCTGGGTTGGAGTTTTATAAATCTGCTGAAAAATCTCATTTTGAAAACCTTGCTTCATCCTCTAATGATACAAGATTTCAAGATCCCACCTACTTTAACAAAACAGCAACTCCAAGATTTTGTAGACTATGCAATCGAAATGGACACGTTCCGATTCAATATTTTTTTGGTGAAAGAATGATTGGTGATAAAGTTTGTAAAGTTGTCTTTGATTATAATGGCTTAGGACATAAGAGATGGTTTAACGTGAAAGGATCCAAGAAAATTTGGATACCTAAGGTCACTTGAGCTTGTTTTGTAGGTGTGCCTAGCATCCAAACGGAAGGAAAATATGTGGTATATGGATAGCGGATGCTCTAGGCATATGACCGGAAAGACAACCTTCTTCATAAAGCTTGATGAATATGATGGAGGACTTGTCACTTTTGGTGATGATGCAAAAGGAAAAATAGTGGCTGTTGGGAAAGTTGGTAAAAACTTTTCATCTTGTATAATTGATGTCCTTCTTGTAAATGGTTTGAAACATAATTTGCTTAGTGTTAGTCAACTGTGTGATTTAGGTTTTAAAGTTATTTTTAGGAAGTTTGTATGTTTGATTGTTTGTGAAAAAACTGGAGATATTTTATTTGAAGCTAAAAGATACAATAATGTGTATGGATTGACTCTTGAGGACCTAAAAGAACAAAATGTGACATGTTTTACATCTCTTGAATCTGAAAAATGGCTATGTCATAGAAAGTTGGGTCATGCAAGCATGTACCAAATTTCTAAGCTAGTTAAGAAAAATCTGGTTAGAGGAATTCCAAATATCAAATTTGATAAGGATCTTACTTGTGATGCTTGCCAATTGGGCAAACAAGTAAAATTCTCTTTTAAACCTAAAGATGGAATCTCAACCAAAAGGCCATTGGAGATGTTACATATTGATCTTTTTGGACCAACAAGAACTCAAAGCTTAGGAGGTAAACACTATGGTCTTGTGGTGGTAGATGATTACTCTTGATTTGGTTGGGTACTTTTTCTTGCTCATAAAAATGATGCTTTCCATGCCTTCTCCACTCTTTGCAAGAAAATTCAAAACGAAAAGGATTTAAAAATTGCCCATTTAAGAAGTGATCACGGAATAGAATTTAAAAACCAAGATTTTGAAAAATTCTGTGATGACTTAGGAATTTCTCATAACTTTTCATGCCGTAGAACACCTCAACAAAATAGGGTGGTTGAGAGAAGGAATAGAAGCCTTCAAGAGATGACTAGGGCTATGCTTTGTGAGAATGAGATTCCTAAATTTTTATGGGCTGAAGCTGTAAATACAGCTTGTTACATTTTGAATAGGACAGTCATTAGAAAAGGGTTGAAGAAAACCCCTTATGAGCTATGGAAAGGAACCCCTCCAAATCTGAAGTACTTTCATGTTTTTGGATGCAAATGCTTTGTACTTAACAATAAAGAAAACCTTGGAAAGTTTGATCCAAAATCCTATGAAGGAATGTTTGTTGGATATTCCACCACAAGCAAGGCCTATAGAATTTATCTCAAAGAGCATAGAACCATAGAGGAATCCATACATGTTACTTTTTGTGATTCTAATTTAATTTCCAGTATTGTGATACATAATGATTCAGATGGTGAAGAGGCTGGAACAAGTAAAGAAAATCCCAAATCTGCTCAAAATGAAGAATCTGCCAGTCCAGTTTTGTCTCGTCAGATTGGAGGAGATATTTCCATTTTATCTCCTGAACAGACACGAGAAACTGAGACAGTGAGACCACCAGAAGCTCATCAAAGCTCAGCGCCACTTAGAAAGCCCAGAGTATGGAAGTCTATGAGGGGTTATCCTCATGACTTCATAATTGGTGATTCCTCTCAAGGAGTAACAACAAGATCCTCCACCAAAAGGCAATTTGAACCAAGCAATTTTGCCTTCTTGTCACAAATGAAGCCCAACAATGTCAAACAAGCTCTTGAAGATCCATCTTGGGTCAAAGCAATGCAAGAAGAGCTTGCTCAATTCGACAAGAATGAGGGTTTTGTGATGCAGATTATGCGGGAGATAGAGTGGATAGACGGAGCACATCCGGCATGTGTTGCTTCCTTGGAAGCTCACTCAACATGTGGTCAAGCAAGAAGCAAGCCACAGTGGCTTTATCCACGGCTGAAGCAGAATACATTTCAGCATCTGCATATTGCTCTTAATTAATTTGGTTAAAAACACAATTAGAAAATTACAAATTAAAGATCAATAGTATACCCTTATTTTGTGATAATATGAGTGCTATAAACATTTCAAAAAATCATGTTCTGCACTCGAGAACTAAGCACATTGAAATAAAATATCATTTTATTAGAGAGCATGTGCAAAAGGGTACTATTGATATTTAATTTGTAAAATCTGAAGACCGAATTGCTGATATTTTTACAAAACCCCTCTGTGAAGACAGATTCTGCACCTTGAGAAAAAGTTTGGGAATGTTTGATTTAAGTTCTATTGATAAACTGTGAATATTTGATTCTGTTCAGTTTTGTCTCGTAGGTTTGGACGAGATAAAAATGAGGGCATGATGGAAGAGCTATGATCAAGGGGGAGGCAACGCAGAATTTAATTCTCATGGGCCCCACCAAATATCTTTGACCCCACCATGATAGTTTTGTTAGTTCCTCAATTTTTTTTGAAAATTAAAATCACAAAATCTCTTGGTTGTCTTATCAAATCTTGTTAGAAAAAGCATGTTGTCAAATCAAATCTTTCTTTCCAACTAATCCCTTGATTCAAGGAAACTCCAGTTCAGTTTTTTTGAAACTTCCCTGGTTAATAATCGCGCCCTTAATGGTTAATAACTCCCTCCACTATCTCTCTCCAATCAGCATTTAATGTCCCTCTAACCTTCCTCCACTCACCTCACCATTTGGCCACCTCTCTCTCTCCAACTTCCATCACCATTCATCTTCCTCATAATGAAAAAGAAAACAGCACCAAGGAAGAGTGAAAGAATTAGTCTCTCTCAAAAGCCTTCCACTCCCCAAACACATACACACATACACATTCACTCCACTTCTTCATCTTCCCCTTCACCTCTCACCAAGAAAACTGAATCCATGAGGCGCAAGGTTATAGCCCAGAAATCCTCTGAAAGGAGAAAAAGTGACAAGAACAAGGAACCAAGCATGGAGGAAGAGGAAGAGAAATCTCATACATCACCTCCTCCATCACCACCGAAGAAGTCCACCCCTCATGCATCTGGGAAGAGCTCTCAGAAAACCAAAGGTTTCGTGCTTCATGAGACCCGGAAACCCGCAAACCTTGGTTCAATGGATTTCAAGAACAAATTTCATAAGCCACATTCTCATTTTGATCCTTCAAGGTTTTCTACATGTGCATTCTATGAATTTCACAAAGAGGTTTTGGAAAAGCGGTATCTGTGTCCCTCATACTTGGTGAATCTTGATTCTCTGGCTTCCAAAGGGATTGATTTATATCCTCTGTTTGACAATCTCAAATGGTCTCCATTACTCCTCATTCACAAAATGGTTTACCCAGGGTTGGTAAGACAGTTTTATGCGAATCTGAGATTGATTGATGGTAGTCTTCACTCCTACGTGAAGCGTGTGCATATCACTCTGAATGCTGAGACCATTGGCTCTGCCCTTGGTTACACTGATGAAGGGCTGAGGGTTTATATGTCTGACAAATGGGATGCGCACGTTGGGGTCGCATACAAGCAAGTTCTTCATCAAATTTGTGAGAATCTGTCTGGACTAGACGGCACTATTCCGACTCACAAGGCTCTTGGACCAACCAACTCCCTGCTGCACCACATCATAACTCACATTCTCACCCCACAAAGTGGCTCTCATAACAGGGTAACCGTATCTGATTGTCTCATAATATTTGCTCTCGTTACTTCATCTTCTATTTCATTTAGTTATCTCATGATTAGACATATGTGGGAGTCTGTAAAGAGTACAAAAAAGACTAATTTACCTTATGGAAGTTTCTCACGTGCATCTTTGAGTACTTTAAGGTAGATTTAACAAATGAGGATGTAGAGAACAAAGTCTCTATGATCAAAGGAGGTGGGGCTGTTAAAAAGGAAAAGAAATCTATGGCTTCTAATGATGACTTTGAGAGCCGGCCAGAATCCTCAAAGGCAACCGATTCCCTAAGAGACATTCTCATAGAATTCTCAAACATGTCTGATCTCATGGTTCAGTTTCACAAGTCTGCTCGCAAACTTACATATGAAAATGAGTCGGCCTGGAAGAAATGCCAAGAAAGGGTCGGTCTAATGCTGGAAAGCCTTGATGATGAAGTTGGTAGTGAAGCAGGGGCTGAGGGATCTGACTTTAATCTTTCTGATGATTAAAGTTATGTTTACTGTTTGATATTGGCACACTTAGGCTCAATTTGGAGCTTTGTTTTGTTTCTGTTGGAACAATAACTCTGTGATATTTTGTAGACACTTTTGGGTTATATTTTGCATATTATGCTTCTATGTTAAATCTTTTTGCAGGTGCCCCTTTGATGACAAAAGGGGGAGAAAGCAAAAAAAAATTGAAATGAAAAACAGGGGATGAACAGGAGAACAGGGGATGAAATTTATTTTCAGTTGAAAATTCATGATGAACAGGAGAACAGGGGATGAAATTTTCGGTTGAAAATTCATGATCACCCTTGTTAAAAGGATACATGTTGCATGTTGATAATATTTGATCTGTTTTACTGTGATTAGTGCTGCTGGAAATGCATTTGGTTTATGATGTTTGGCAATGCATTTGTTTTGATTATATGAATGCCTAGTTGTTGAGTTATCTTGATACATGCCTTTTTGAAATAAGAATATTCTGATTCATCTTGATAAATATGATGGCTTGATAACTTATTTTTGGCAGTTCCTTTAAACTGTGTTATATATAATAGCTGCCATGTTTAATGTGATCAAGTGTGTTTCAAAAAATATTTCCCTTACCACAATAATATTGTTTTGATATCCTGACTGGAAAATATTTGAACATCATTTTTCTTTGTACTCAATTGATGTGTGTAATATTTGAGCAGAAAATCAATTTATGATAACAAATAAGTTTTGATTATCAATTCAAATCTGCTCATAAATCAAGCATTTAGCATCATGTAATGAATATGCTAAATAACATTGTTACTTGAAGCTTGATTAAAACTGTTACAGGTTAGTGCTTTCCTTGATTAGAATGGCATACATTAAGGGAGAGCCTTGTAACAATTTGAAAGGGGGAGAAAAACAAATCTTCAAAGGGAGTACTCTATACTCTAATTTTTAAATTTCTTTCTATTTCAATTTTAATAATGTTTGTCATCAAGGGGGAGATTGATGAGTTTGAAAAACTCCAATTTAATTTTGATGATGAGCAAACATTATTGAAATATTTAATTACAAAATTATTAATTTAATTTTCATTTAACATATGTTAATTAATAATTTTGTGATGCAGATTTTAATTGGGCCGAAAATAAAATTCTGGTGCAAGCCCAATTATACTCAGCCTTGATTTAATGCAAGAATACATGATGAGTATGGCTGAATTGATTTTGGGCCGAAACAAAAGAAAATTGACAAGCTCAAGTGTTTTACTATTAGCTCAGCTTTGAATGTCCAAATTAATTTGTGGCTGAAGCTAGTTGTTATAATGGGCCAAATTAATTTTATTATTGTCACAAGCCCAAGATCTATGCTAAGTGATCCAATGCTTAATCCAAAGTCCATCAGGAAAGCAAATGTTATCATTTGCCTTATGCTCTCCAACGGATTCCATTTTTTTTCACTTTGGGATGGATTTCAAATTTTAATTTGCAAGCATTGGAAACATAAGTGAGAGAGTATGAGTGACATGATTGATTTGATTAATGCAGCACGCCACTCAAGCTAGGGAAGAAAAAGCAATCACATTAATTTGTTTCATTTTAACTAATTGCTTTTACTTTAACTCTACATTCTTTCTCATCTTTCCTTCTTCTCTTTCGGTCATTATCCAGGAAGCCATGGAAGCTACACCTACTCACCGAAAAGAAGATGGAGCACGTCTCAAGACCATCACAATGATGGCAAGAAAACATAAAAAATATAGTGGCTGAGATTCTTATCACTTGTAATATGATTTTGTGATGAGATCTTAGCTTCTCCATACCAAAAATGGAGCAAGGAGATTCGGCCAATAGGAAAGAAGATCTTGGAGGAGATGGCTTGTCACTGCTTTTGGGTTTACTCATCACAGAAAGTAGCTAGGGTGGCTGCGTGAGGAAGGAAGCAAAAGTGGAGTAGAAGAAGTCATCATCATCATGAAGCATCAAGGGCCAAAAATCCATCTTCGAGAGCAAGCCAAGGATGGAGAGCTCGGATTGATGAAGAGTGATGACCAAGGAAGGACTAGAGGTAATTGCATGTTGGTTATTGTATAGATTATCTCTTCTCTCTCTCTGGCCGAACTGGTTTGTGCTTGAAGGAAGAAGAAGTTGGCTTAGATTTTGGCTTCAAGTGTGGAGGCTTCCCCCTTCTATAAAAAGAGAGAACAGTCACAGTTTGAAGTAAGGAGAAAGTTTGAGAGTGCAAGGCACAGAATTCTCAGAGCTACCTGAGCTAACAGTTTTCTCTTCTCCTTCAATGTATTTTGTTTTGTATTTTTCTGTTTAATTTTGTCATGTCTTGAGTCTCATGGAAAAAGGCAAACAGTGAGATTTGTATGAAAAAGCCATAGAGCGGAAAAAGGCAGAGAGTGCAAAATTAAAAGAAAAAGCCATAGATATCCTTAGAGTTCATTTGTTCATCTATGTTGTGTTTCATGATTCTGTGGGAATCCCCTTGTAAGCTGGGTTAGCACTTTACAGATTGTAATCAGGAAGATTATAGTGAAATTCCATCATGTTTGTGATGGAGACTGGATGTAGGCTGCACTGCACTTAGCAGCTGAATCAGGATATATCTGGGTGTAATTTTCTCTCCTCTCTACTCCATTTCTGTTTCTACTGCACAGGAGCAAAAATAGAAAATATCTCGTGCCAAGTGACGAGACAAAAAAAAAGTCTCGTGGTTGGGGACGAGATAAAAGAAAAAGTCTCGTGACTAGTTACGAGATAAAAAGGATAAAAAGTTTCCAAACTTGGTTTTGAAGGTCAACAAGTATTTTTAAGCTAAAAAAGAGGGAGCTAAGATTCAACCCATTTCTTTTAGCCACTGATAACCATCCGCCATTTTTCATTGAAACTTAATGACCAAGTTGTGCACCATACAAAATTGCAAATAAGGAAATAGGAGACTATGTGAATGAAATATTTTGAAATTAGAATTCGAAGAAGACTGAAAAGATATGTGGAGTAATTGGTGGGTCTAAGTAGATTATCTGGAAATATACAAATAATAAAATAAAAACAATTTTTGGAGGATCATACAATATTGAAATTTAAGAAGTTAGAAACATTATATTGAAGTCAGAAACAATTGTTGAGGTGTGCATTTAACTATGAGCCTTTACAATGATACAACTACGGGTGGCAATATGTATTTTACCTGCGGATACTCAACCTGATTCCACCCGATCGGGTAGGGTTGCCAACTTAATCTGCAGCGAGTAAAGTAGGATGCGGGTAGGGTTTTTGTGCGGGTCGGATAAGGTGCGGGTTGAATCTCAATTCTACCCGACCAACCCGCACTCTATATATGTTTATATTATATACTTATATAAAAATATATATTAAGTGTATGTTAAATCAAATACCTCTCACTAAATGCAAAAGATACTTAACCATTAAAAGAAAATCATTAATTGATAATTTAATATTTTTTTTTATATAAAAATCAGTTCTATTTTAAATTATCATCAAATTATATAATAATGTTGTATATTTTTTGTAACCCGCGGGTAGAGTCGAGTACCCGCGGGTCAAAAGCGGATAGGGTTAGGGTTAGGATATTCTCAACCCGCAAATAGAATAGGTTTGAGTTTATATAAAAATCTCAATCCACAGGTAGAATTAGGGTTGGATCCAAACCCTACCATACCCTACCTATTACCATCCCTAGATACAACAAATGCTCAAAACTAATAAATTATAATTAGTTGGCCACAAATTAAATTATCAGCACATGCAAGTATGCAACTTCTAAGTTCTACCAAACTCATTAAAAGAGAGTGATGACTATATGTGCACGAAATATAGGTACCAGCTTGCGTTGCCCATTAAATATGTCACGTCTGCCTCACCTCCTAAACCGGATCAACATTCTCTAAAATATAAAATAAAAAAATTGATAAATAATAAAATAAAAATTAATCATTTTTAAATTAAAATAATAAAACTTATATATTTTAAAAATTATAAATCAATCGTGATTAACTTTTTATTTTATTAAATTTTTTATTTTAAAAAAATTTAAATGAGTAAATTTCTATATCAGTTCATAAGATTTATAGAATTATTCAATTTAATTTTTAAGATTTTAATTTTAGTATAATGATTTTCTAAATTGAGTTTCAGGTACCATAATAATTTCTAAGCATTTTTTCAAAAAAATATGATGGAAAGAGAAAGGAAAAGAGTGCGTTAGAGAGAGAGAAAAAGGATAAAAAGGTGGCGGAGGGACCATCATGATACATGACAATTATCAATAAAAAACGTTCAAGGACTAGTATGGTATATGAAATTCAATTTGAGAGATTATTATAATAAAATTAAAATCTCAAAAATTAAATTAAGTAATCTCATAAATCTCAAACACTATTATAAAAATTTACTCGAATCTAAATTCTCTTAAAATCATATGAATATATAAAAAATAGATAAAATACATACATTACAAGTATGCGCATGCTCGGAACGAAAATATTTGGTAACTAAAGAAAATCAGTTAAAAACAGTTATAATTTATCTTATTTAGTATTCATTAATTATTACGATAATTAATAAATATTAAATAAAACAAATTTTGGCTGTTTTTTTTTTTTTGTCTCCTTAGTATTATCCTACTTGAAAATTCAGTTTCTTCATCTTGATGTAATATGGAGTAGTGTTACAATAATGCAAGGAATTTTGTTCTACAAGGCAAATATTTTTTATTATTGCACAATCAAATTACTTGGAGAGATTTTCGTTTTCCAGATGGATATATTGGAGAGATATTTATATCAGCATATTTAAAAGTACTTACAATTTATGAACCCCGACAACTTCAATATGAATAGACCTTTTCATAGACAAAGTTTCTCTTGGTAAGGAATTAATCTGAGAGAAAATACCTTATTAGGAGACTTATTTATTACTATTTAATATTGTATTGAATTTAGAAATTAAAGACTCGGTTTGATTTACCTTCTCAATTTTTTTTATTTTTAGTATTTTTAATTTTTTGTTTTCACAAAATTAAAAAATAATAATATGGATCCGTCACTAGTTATTGTTGTTGTTTATAAAAAAGTTTTATTTTTATTTTTATTTTTAATACATATAAATTTTTTTCTAATAGGTATACAGAAAATCCAAAAGAATCCGGAACCAAATGTACAAGGAATGCTTAGCACAAACCCATGTATTAATGTATGATGTCTACTATAAGGTGTCCCTGTCCACATGCACCTACCACCATTATTACTCCCTTCACTTCCTTAACCAATTCATTTCAATCTCTTTCTCATTTTCATTCTCATTCTCTAACTTCAATGGAAGGCATCACAGTGAGCGTCTACAAGAGCTTCAAGGATTTCCAAAAGAGGAGACGCTACCGCAAGCTCCATGGGTCGGGTCGCAGATCAAAGTCTGAGCAACTCGGGTCACGGCGTGGGACCCGATTCTGGGGATGGCGGGTCAAGGTTGCGCCCAAGATCCGAATCCGAAGAGTCCCTTCGCCAAAGAAGATGTTGCTGTGGCTGAGGGATGCTTATGTCAGGATGATGCTCGGCTTCGCCAACTCCCGTGTCATGACCATGAATGCCTCCGCTACGGGCTTCGGTGGGCCGTACTCTGTAGCTATTGGTGGGCTTGGGCCGGCCCAGCCCAAAGAGTACGACGAGAAGGTGATAGTTCAGATCTACAAGTCACTAGTCGCTGCTGGAAACTCCGCCAGTGTATGCAATCTTGGCGTCTAGAAGTGACTGGTATTTACCTCGTGTAAAGTTGATAGTTCAATATTTTTAGATGATAATTTAGTCAAATTAAATTATCAGTTAAATTATCAGCTTCAAATGAAATTAATTGCACTCAAATTTCTACCAAAATTACTCAAAAAGAGTAAATTATTATTTCAGAATCAAAACGGGAGTCCTCACTGTTCTGATTCTGATTATGAAATAGGTTTAGTAATTTGTTATTTATCCGATGTTGTGATAATTCCATAAAATTAACAATTGAATATTACTCATCTCTGTAGTCTTTTATGAGTATTGAATTAGTGTATATTTTTTATGATTAGGATTATCAGAACTCACATTTATATGATGAAAAATGACCATTTATTCCTCGAAAAATCATGTTCTCTATGAAATAATGCTAAAATCGTGTTTGAGTTAGAATATTTTCTGTTTGTTTCACCAAAAAGAACAGCCACTGGGTGGGAATAGAAGTGACACGAGCGCAAGGGTGGTTCTTGGCATTTAAGAGGTTTATTTATTATTATTATTATTATTATTATTATTCAAAATCTAATAAAACAAAAGTTTTGGATAATATGAGGGTCTAGCTGATTATGAAAGTTCCGGTTTTTAATTTGAGATAGGGATTGGTTGAGACTTTTGTTTTAATTACATATGTTAATCACTTATCATTCCGATTCAAAAAATTTCTTCATAAATCTTGCCAAATGAAGTACAAATTGTAAAAGCAATGAACCAATTTAGTTGATTGAGTGGTCAGTTTATTATTCCATTTAAACAAGTATAAGAGATTCAAATCTTGTCTTATATATACAGCAACTCATTAGTCAACACCAGACTCTTTTAAAGAATTAGTCCTTGGTAGAGATATATCTCGGTTCCAGTAAGACTCTAGAACATATATATAATGCATAAGTAGATCGATCCTAGTGATTTAACCGCTATTGTGCTACTAAAATTTAAATCTAAACATGAGTTAACAAAGTTAAAGAATATACTCTTACCTTAAAGTTAAAGAATAATGCGAACATAGAAAGAATAACAAGATAGGAAATAATTAACCATTTGTAGGATGACGTAAGGTGTTTAGGTTTTGATAGGACAAGGCGTAGCTTCTTGAAGACGGATCATGAAAATGCATGACACAATCTTGGACAGTGTGGTCATGCAAATAAAGTTATTGGGCCTTCCATGCTAAATTGGACACACCAGCCATGACTAAACACTTGTATGTAAGTAATTACATGATGAAAACAAACTTTAGTTGGCGTAACAATCAGATCTCTCGTTCACTTATTTTACTTAAGTAAGTGTTAAGAATTTTTTTCGCTTTCATGTATGTAAATTCCAATCCACGATTGATTAATTTTTGAACCTGGCTGAACCTGGCAAGCATAACTCACCAAAAAGATGGACCAATTTAGAATTTTGAGGCTGCTATATTCCAAAAACTCGTCTAACCCGGACCGTACTCATCTAACCCGAACCGTCTGACCCGCCTTGTCACCAAATAGTTGTCCATCTTTGTAGTTCAACTTGGTCCAAAGTAATAATTCAGTTAAGTTAATTATTAACTGAATAACAGAGAATAAGTAGGGAAGAAATAAATAGAAGAATTGGATAATTAATAAAAAGTAATTTTGTACACACATTATTTAGAGCTTGTTTGGATGAGATTCTAAAAAAAGATTTTTTTTCTGAAGAAAATATTTTTTTTCGAATTATCTTTTTTTAAAAGATCTTATGAAAAAACAAAATAATTTTATGTTTAGATATCTCATGCAAAAAAATCTTTTTATCTATCAATTATATTTGAGTATAACAATATAAAAGTACTTTTTTGTTTATTTATTACATAAAAATATTTTTTTTAAAAAAAAAATTTTAAAAAAATATATAAATTACAGTTTCTCAAAAAATATATATATTTTTTTTTCTAGTTCTTTTACTTTTACTACTAGAAATTTACTAAATACGCTGAAAAATAAAAATCTTACGCCCAAACAAGCACTTAATCAAATATGTTATTAAGATTTTCTTAATTCATATACATAGTTATAATTATAATTGAACAGTTTACTTTTAGGATTTTAGCTATGTTAAGTAGGTCAACTCGTTACAGCCACTCATGAGACAAGTTTTATGCAAAAAATTTAAAATATAAAATTTAAAATTTAAAATAAAAAATTATAAAAAATTAATTAACTGAAAAATAATTAATTTTTTAATTAAACT
>NC_029794.2:133343709-133351550 GCF_000816755.2 Arachis ipaensis
ATTTAATATACTTTTATTTGGCATTTTCTATTTTCACCCTCCATAAAATAGTAAAATATTTTACAACTGATTCCAAACTTTAGATTTCTTAATTACTATGCAAATGACTTAGAACATGAAAACCAAAGGTAGTAACAAGAAATTACCGATTTGAGATTTACTTTCAACGTGATTAAACATGTAGGTATCATTAAACATCTACAACCGACAGCACCCAAACAAATTGAAAGGGAAAAAAAAAACTAAAACCAACACAAGAAAACAGATGATGAAGTGGTAGGTGACTTGTATATGCCTGTGGTTATGAACAGTAAGAAGTAAGAACTAAGACCTAAATGGAACACATATCATTGATCTACAACTCTCTGTCTGCAGTAATTGGAGGACCCAAGTACTTGATTCCATCCATTCTTGAATTCTCTGGCATCTCAATTTCTTCTAACCATCCGTACCTATCACTTTCCTCTTTCACCTCAGCTCCCTTGCCATCTACATAATTAGCATAATTAATTAGCTTAATCACCCAAACTTCACCATAGTGTAATTCTAAATAAAATATTAGGTTGTGTTTAGAGATTGTCTCTTAATCTAAGAAATACATTGACAAAAAACAGAGACAAGGACATAGATTTTCTATTTATGGAATAAAAAAGAATTTAATTTTAATGCCATGCCATGTTAGATGATTAACTAACGAATTTGAAAATTAGTTATTAATTATTTTTATTGATGTGACAATATGCGTCTAAATGTCATGAAAATTAAATTCAGACAAAAATTTTAAGAACAAATATCTATCCAACCAAACCAAACCAAACCTTAAAAGGTGAGGCCTTTTCCTAAACAAAGAACAAAATCCATCCTGCTTGTGAAGACATGAATTACATGTCTAAGAAGTGACAATTCCTTATACAACACTTTTTTCATTTCATATTAACAAATTTATGAATCCAAATTGCATGCAAACATACATTAACCATCCATTCCAAAAGCTTAAGCTAATAAGATGAGGCACCATAAATAGTTATGTCTCTAACACTCCTACTCAAGCAAAAGACTCTTTTGAGGTTGCTTGATTTTTGCATAGATATTTTTTTTTATTTGCCTTATGCTAACTTTTTAGTTTTGACATTCACCAAAGATCGAACTCTAAATCTTTTCAGATAAAGTTTATACCATGTCATAAAACCATTCAGTCCAAATATAAGTTAAAAACAATTTATCAGTTTGAATCGGAGCGAGTAATTGTCTAAAATGATGGGATTGCTTACCGGAAAATGTAGTGAATAGATGATCTTTATAGTAGGAGCAATCCCTTCCGTCTTCTTTGGAATAAGGAGGACCAATTACATCAAGCACAGCACATGGTGTTATGGCTGTGAATTCATGGATATTACCTCCTGTCCTTGGATACAGAACCGAAGTGTCGCACGGCGCTGTGAAGACGTTATCAGCTTTTAATTTTGCCAGTCTCACTGCAAGACAAGGTTTAGAATATGGGTTAGATTTCAGAAACTAGTGTATATCTCAATTCCCAATCCCATTAACTCAAGACTAACAAATTTAATACATACATTGTGATTGTGGATGCGAAAGACGGCGAGTGATCTCAGGATCAACCCAATCATAAGACTTGATGTGCATTTTCCCCAATAGAAGCTTACTGAAAACTGTCATTTCCGGGTGATTGTGGAGAGGAATTACTCCCTTTGCTGGTAGGAAAAAGATGCAGAGCTGCAAGAACAAAAGAAAGTTAGTAAGTATCCTAACATTAGCATCATTTTGGATTGATGAATCCTCCCAAGACATACCGAGAAATTAGCACACTGGTATATTGTTGTGTAGGTGACCCTTGGGTTATCTTTGATGGGGTTTTCAGGATTGAAGAATGGCAAGTCTTTGCTTAGCCCAAGATCTTCTGGCTTCAAGGTATCTGTTTTGTTAACCACACACCATTTCAGAGAAAGTCATAAATCAATCAAGAATTAAGGACCTTGAATGACGGAAATAAATCCCCTCAATTTTTCTACTAATTGATGTTGTCAAATGTAATTTTAGCAAAAACAAGAAAGGTGCATTGTCCTCAAATGTTTATATTTTCATAAACAAAAACAATAAACAAACTTTGAAATGTCATTACATTATCTAGGTAGAGTTTAATTTTGATTCATATTTGTTCTTTTGGATGAGAATACATGCGGTAATTAAATAGTTAGGCATAAAATTGGAAAATAGTTAGGCATAAAATTCTGCAAAATATAAATAAATAAATAAATAAAAGACTTGGGCAGAAAAAAGAAATATATAGTGCAAAGGCTAAAACAATCAAATAGCCACTACACGTAAATGGAAATTAAATCCAATTAATTAGTCATAATCAACCTGTGAGTGTAATTATAAAAGAACATGAAAATCCAAAGAAATGAAATCATATATATCGTACCAAGAATGCAAGAGAGTTTGTGAACATCTTGTGGTGAAGGAACGGTTCCAGGACCCTTGAATGTTTCTCTGCATGAAAGGAAAAGATCCTCAAGTGCCTTTGGAACTTTAGGCACTGCCTTCTTTACTCTCCGATAAGGCTTCTTCTTCTTCGCGATCACCCTTTTTGCACAACCAATCCTTAAACCACCCTCCATGAATGAATGAATGAACGAACGAACTTCTATTTTTTCTTCAGTGTTTCAGCTGGATCAACATTTTCCTCTTGGAGATGGACTTCTAAGTTTGATGATTCTTCTTCTTCTTCAACAACTTTGGAGTGATTCAAAAATGGAAACTCTTCTGGTACTTTTGATATTACTATAAATTTGATTTGGAACTAAAGAATGAAATAGGTAATGGTTGACTGAAAGAGAAAGAAAGAGAATCTTTGATATTTTCTGCAAAAATGACCCAAACAACTTAAATAAAACGTGTATGAAAATTGCTACAGTACGATGAGGTTTCTGAAGATGTAAGAGAAGATTGGGAGAAATTGGAGGTGATGATATTTATATGTAGTGAGATAAGAATAATGGAATTAGTTTAGAGTGAGAGAAAGTGTAGAGAGAGAGAAATCTAAGATTGAAAACCATGGGCTATTTTCTTTTAGGAATGTAGTGCCAATGTGCCATGTTGACAAGTGACAACCGTTATTGCGAGTACGAAGAAATCAAAACAAAATCAAATAAAAAAATTAATATGATTTTAATTTTGATGTATTCTAGTAGTATAAGATAATTTTACATGTGTATTCAATAATATAATATAAAAAATTACACAAAATAATATAAATAGTAAATTAGGTGGCAACTTTTTTCTTTATCCACTGTTACTGGTTTCAAAAGGGAGGATGACAAAATCAAGGTGCTTTAATAGACTTAGAGCTTAGAGGAGAAGATTAGTGAATAAATAAATATATAGATAGGCTGATTTATTTGTAATCCACGTCCATAATAATAGCTTAGATCTAACAGCACACAAAATTATAATAATTATTATTGATTAGATCTGTAATCAAAGTAGTGTTGTGTGTGGAATGAAAGGGCGATGTACGTGGACGCAAAACAAGGGAAAAGATGAGATCACAGGTAGATTAAGGTAATTCACAACGTAGTTATCATTTTAGAGACCAGAGAAAGGCGTGGTGGGCTTGCTTCTATGTTCAGATTGACGCGTGTCCACTTGTCTTTTCGTTTCACCTTTGGCATGCAACAACGTAGTCCGGTTTTCTTCTCCTAGATATTTTTCTGTTTTAGCGATAAGTATACTTTTGGAATTTGTTTCAAGTGTTTAACTATGTCACGGTTTTTCTTTTTAAAGTTAAGAATGAAATTTTACTACGCTATGAGTACCATGAGTACGAAAAAATTATATCATTTAAGTTATAATTTGTTGACATTTAATTATATCACGTTAATAATATAAAATAATTACAAAAATAACTTAAAACCTACAAAAAAAAAAACTCAAAACCTACTAATTTTATTTCTTATTTCTAATAGCAGAATATTTTCTAAAAAGACACTACAACATCCTTTACTTTTCTTGGGGACATATTATCATCAGCTAATTTTATATAATTAATTTTTACCAATAAAATNGTTTTTGAATTATGTTTTTAGGACAAATTATTAAACCAAGAGTTAGAAAAAGTTGTATATATTTGTTTTTGAATTATGTTTTTAAGACAAATTATGAAACCAAGAGTTAAAAAAAGTTGTGAGAGAACGTCCCATCACCTACAAAATTTTGGCAATGAGAATATTTATTTTTACCCTAATATTAAATATCGTGTCAAAATTTTAATTGAGTGAAAGATAATTTTCTTAGTTATTTTGAGTACTAATTAATTAATTAAGTAAACGAATAAAATAATAGTACTTTAAAATGTCCGATCTTAAACTTTCCGTCAACTTCTTTTATTGTTTTGAATATTGATATGCGCCTAAGACAATCTCTTAATCAGTTTGAATTTGTATTTTATTTTATTTATTGTGTTGAGTATTTCGGAACCAAAGAACGCGCTCTGCCAATGTTGCCATTTACTTAGGAAGTGATGGGATGCAAAGAATTTTTGGCTGGCTAAGGGTAGCAGAACTAATCAATTTTCCAGCTCCCTTGAATCTTGGCCATATCAACCTTAAATCCTTCAAAATCCATATGATTAAAATCTACAAACATGTCCACCTACACACTATCATTTTTCACATATTGGAGACAGACCAAAGATAAGCTTCTCTGTCTCGAGCTTGCCTCTCATTTGTTCTCTTGAACAATTCCTTCTCAAAACCTATAACGAGAAAAGCTTAAGTCAATCATTCAACACAAGCGAATAAAATTGTCTATAATCTCCGCATAATAATGAAAGGTAAAAGCCAGGTAACAAAAACGAAGGGCAAAATGAACCAACCATTACTACGATCAACTCCATCCCAATGTCGTCCCGGCCTTATCCCATAGCGATTTGGTGCAGCATCTAAACCTCTTTTCAACCAGCTGTGATCTGGAATATCTTGCGGAACAACAAAACCTGATTCTTTCATCTTCTCACCTTCTCCCAAATCCGGAAGAACAGGCTCTGGATATTTTTTCTTTACCAAATGTGCCATAGGATCACCCCATCTTAATCTTTCCTTGAGCATGTTGTCAAGTTCTGGATCGTCCCTGAAAGAAAACAAAACCATATTTAGTTATTTACAGCAACGAAGATGGGAGAAAACAGCAAAAGGATTCATCTTTTCAACAGCAATTTGGTGAAAACATTACATATCAAGGATAGCTTATGACCTGTTACAAACTAGGTAGTTATATAAGGGAACCCTATGTCTGTCACTGCCGGCGGCGAGGCACCCTCTGGTTGACGAGAAGAGTTCGGCGACGGCGGAGGCGGTGGCTGCTGTTGCCGCTGGCTGTGAGAGAGAGAGAGAGAGAGAGAGAGAGAGAGAGAGAGGGGGTAGTGGCGTAGTGGATTAAGGTTTTGTGGGTTAGGAGGGCTGCTACTTAAGTATTTATATAAGGGAAAAGGATAGGAAGGTAAGTGTCAAGCAGCAAGAATTGAACTCAAATAATAATAATGACCCAAACAAAAAAAAAAGAACTCAAATAATAATGATTAATTTTAAAATTTTTTTTAAACTTAAAATTTGATTAATTAAAATTATTGGCATTTTTGAATCAAAACTTATTCAAATTTATTTTCACTTAGCACTCACCATTCACCACACAAAACCACAAATCCTAATCCCTCTTTCCTTCATCCTGGCGCGCAATCGCCAGTTGTCCTTGCATCCTTATCTGTCACCTCATCTGCCGTTCGCGTAGGAAAGACAACCACCATCGCGCTTTTACTTCACCCTTCTCGTGTCCTATCGTGACTCCCCATCGGTCGCTCGACGCACCCTTACCACTCGTGACTCCCCATCGCTCACCACTTGCACCCCACGACTCTCCACCGTCGTGACGCAACCACCACCAGGTCTCCATTCGCAACGCGCGATCAACTACTCCGATCCACGGCGACTCCTCCATTCGTCGCAACACGTCACCGCGAGTCTTCCACTGTCCATGCAACGCCGTCCAAGACATCGTCGCCGGCCACCCTGTGGGCTGTGGCTCTTCTTCTCCTCCTCTTATTTGGTTTTGAATGATTTTTTAAACTATTTTTTATGTTTCTTTTTTTCTACATTTCGGATTATTCTTTTTATTAGTTTTCAATAATTTTTTTTCCTATGTTTTGTACGTTTTTTTTTTTGATTTGGATGATTCTTTATATTGTTTTGGACTTTTGGTTCTTTTTGTTTTTGAAATTTCGATTTTTTTTTTGAAAGAGGAATTAGCGTAATAAATGGAAAAAGATAAATTAGAGTAAGAAGAGACAATTAATAATCATAATTTTGTATCTTTTAAAAAATTTAAATAACCACTAATTAATAACAATTAATGTTATTAATAACAATTAATGTTATTAATTAGTATAGAATATAATTCAAAAATATTTGTTGGCTTATTATTGGCTAGACCTCTCTTGATTTTTTAGTAGAATTGTTTTATCAAATTGTAAAAATTTATATAGTTAGGTTAAAAGAAGTGGTTTTTGAGAAAAACCGTTAAAAAACTTACCGATTCTACTGGTTCATGGTTTATCGCCAGTTCAACTAATTTTTTATCGGTTTTTTGTCAGACAATTTTTTACATCAACCAAATCGGTTAGAAAATCAGTTTTCGATTAACCCAGTTGAACCAACAGAGTTTTCATAACACTAAGAAAAAGTCGTGAGAGAACGTCGCATTACCTACAAAATTTTTTGGTTCCATTTTGAAGGTTTATGAACAGGCTTCAAAGGGAGCGAGGATATTTATTTTTACCCTAATATTAAGAGTAATGCTAGGGAACCAAAAGGGTATTAGCCAAAAACCAGCTAAATACCTTTGGGTGAATCCAAAATCTCTACGAGTTAATATATATGGATGTTTTTTCTGCTAAGTATCAGAATGTTTCTTTTTCATACTAAATAGATGTTCTTTTATATATTTTTCGAATTTTTTTGTATTGCAACTGTGAATGTCTCTATTTCTTTAAGAATTTTATATTTTTTTAAAATTTTATAGATATTTAATTACTTTTGCTAAAATATAACTGGATATTTCTTTTGTTAAGTATTAGAATGTTTTTTTTTTCATATTAAATGAATATTTTTTTTATATTTCTGTAATTGTGTAATTTGTCGTCTCTTTAATCATCAAAACGGCACCTAATATCCCAAAACGCAAAGAGCAACATCATGATAATGCTGTTACCGTGCCATGTTTCGGTGAACCATTGTCCTTTGATGAAGAATTTAAACCCTCATTCATCACCACCATCTTCTTTTCACTCAACCCTCTTACATATTCCTTTTTATTTGTATTCCTCACGGTTTTTCTTATTGGTTTTGAACTTGAAGAAGAAGAAAAAGAAGTATCACTCATCACTGGAATTACATACCACAAAACACACGTGCAAAGTGTCGCCACCGATCTACCAAACACCGTCAAGAATACCAAAATCAATATCATAATGACGATAGGGACGAAATCATCATTGTCGGAATACGCGAATCGAACGAAGGATATGTCGTGAGGGTTCATCTTGGAATAAACCTTCTTCCTTCTCTCATCAAGTTCAGCTAGAAGTTCTCAAAACTTGTCTAATCCACGTGTTGAGTATGGATTCTTGTCGGATGAATCCGACGAATCAGATGTCGGTGATAGAAAAGAAGTGGATCGCGATGAGGAGGCAAAAAGGGCTGACGGTGAGAGAGAGAGAGGCCTATGTGTGTGATTATGTGTGTAATTATTGGAAGTGAGTAGATAAATAT
>NC_029794.2:133351573-133354501 GCF_000816755.2 Arachis ipaensis
TAAAAATAAAGTTTTTATAGATTTTAATTAGATTTACTTAATCAATTTTAAATTTTTTTAAATTTTAAATTTAAAAAATTTAAAATTAATTATTAATATAAATTAATGTAATTTTATTTAGTTTTTGGCTTGTAACCTTTTAGCTCCATATACTTTTCC
Source organism: Arachis ipaensis (assembly GCF_000816755.2). Classification (NCBI taxonomy): domain Eukaryota; kingdom Viridiplantae; phylum Streptophyta; class Magnoliopsida; order Fabales; family Fabaceae; genus Arachis; species Arachis ipaensis. The sequence continues at coordinate 133,351,733 of NC_029794.2, forward strand.
ATGTTGTATATTATATTGTCTCATAACTTCTAATAATTCCTATACCCAATTAAGTTAAGTGCTGCTCAGCTTCAAAAAGTTCTCATTCTTGTAAATGAAACACGTAAAATTAAGGGACAAGACATGTGATTCTTAAATGCAACATTTTGGTTTCCAATTTACTTTGTACATAGCATTCATGAATCATAGCGGAAAGTTGCACTACGATTCCCAGAAGCTGGAAATGCCTGGCGTCTTCTACCTTGCGGCAATTGTTTTGCCAAATCACTTGTTTGCCCCTGTCCCTGTCCCGTTGAACGTTTCTTCTTGCTACCTGAGTCATCTTGCTCTCTATGGCTATCATCATTCTCCGGAGATGAATGATTTGTCTTTTCCCCAAACTTGATATGTTTTCTAGCCTCTTCATAGTCAAACGGCTTCAGCTTCAACAAGCCACCGGGTTGATCTAGTTTCTTGGGTTGTTTGGTTTTACTCTGTTTATTGTTTGACTGAAAGCACTTTTGAAAGCTTGATGACAATTCTGAGAGAGAAGATGGCTCGTTGTTGTCGTCCTCTTCTCCTGAAGTGGACACGCTGGAGTTTTTCTCCCTGTGCTCGTTAGAATTTTCTTGGTCATTCTGCTCTGTATTTTCTTCACCCACACCGGACTCGAGCATTATGATCTCTTCTAGACTGGAGGTGGAAACTGGTTCTAAAATAGGTTTCTGTAAGTCAGATGTTTCAGATGCTACAGTAGGAGGTTCTACCACAGGATTTGGCTTCTCATTTCTGCCCGAAAATGAATGGAAAGGAAGATTAACTGAAGATTTAATCTGCTCCAGCTTGGTATCTTCCTTGCCCTAAAAAGACATCACAAGAGATGCAGTGTGGATATTAAGTTGCGACAGCAATAGCAATTAGAACTTATTAGATTATCTCAGTCACAAGCAATTAGAACCAATTAGATTTTCTAAGTCACAATTTATAGGTCTAATCGTGCCAATAACAGGCACAGTGAAATACTGAAATCTCTATGACAAGCTTACCTTATCAGGATCAAGCTTCCTCTTTGAAGCTAAATTTCCCAGCAGTGCTCCAAAAGCGCCAGTAGGTTTTTTTAGCACTTGAACAGTGGCACCATTTCCCTATCAGTGAAACAGCAACAATTAGATCAACGCTCCTCAGTTGGAGACAAACATATTGAAATAACATTTAAAAATGTAAAACTTTTGCAACCTTTGTGATTGCAAATGTGCTACCATTTCCATCCTTATGCTGCTCTGCAATAGTAAGACTGTCCCTTGGGGGCTCTGAAGGGTGGCTTGCAGGCTTGACTTTTACAAGAACGTTTGTACCCTGTTGCTGGATAGTTTCCTGTTTAAGGTCTAGGAATGTAAGTGAATTCCCTTGGATATTAACACAACTAGTGTTTTCAATTCGAATAGCATTTCCAACCTTTGAGTTTTGTGTGTGTTGCTGCGCATCTTCACTTCCACCTTTGACATTTACAACTTCTGATGCCTATATAGTAACATCCAAATATGTAACCAAATATGAAATCAGAAATTAATAGCAAATAAAATGTATAACATCAATCTAGTACGCTGATTGAGCACTCAAAAAGCAGGGAAGACACATTAGATAACATCTCAAGTTAACTCGATCAATTCTAAATATGGCAACAGAGAGTATCCGCAGTTGTTAATTAGCCACTTGTAAATGTCCAGCATTGCAAACATCATATTCTAATCCGTCAAGTCATGAGCGTGAAGGTGTATCTTGGAAACCTTGAACTTAAACCCACTTAATTCTTAATATGGTTGGGTCTGGATCACTCACAAATGCCTTTGCCCAAGAAACATCGCACTTTGAATGTCCAGTGTTGCACGTGTTAAGGTTTCACACAAATGTTCTCGCAAAAATTCTCTTAACATTACGTCATATAAAAGCGAGATAATATTTTACCGCTTTAAAATTGCAACTTTAAAACAATTGTGTTTCCCACAGTAATAAAACATCAATGTGTACCATAGTGTCACTCCAGGTTAAGAAAAATGGTAAACATATTACTCACAGAAGCAGCAAGTTGTTTCAATTGTTGGGCAGCTTCTTCGAAGGCAGCAGCATTTTGAAGGGAATTCCTAATTATGCTGACAACAGTATCAAGATTGTGTTCAATGTATGGATGCTTTGACTTTACCAATCGCCGCAGCTTGCTTGTAGTGAGAGGCATCTGTTTAGCTTTAAAACAAGTAAAGATAAATTAAGCTGACATGTGAGATACGAGTTAACTACTAACATCTAAAGAAAAAAGATAGCAAGGTCTCCAGAGTTTCATTTACCAATTTCAAGAAGAGATTTATTTGGCAATACATATCCAGTACTCTCATCCTCTGCCCGAGCAACAAGGTCCCGCCATTCACAAAGGCCCTGCATGCCATGCAGATAGAGTATAAGAGCAAGAAGAGATGTGACAGTAAGGACATCCGACTTGACATAAGCATCCAGGATGCCTTTAGGTTAACAATTGGCTTTACAACTTGAAGATTTTATTATTTTTATTTCTCATTACAACATCCTGAATCCTGATATTGCGTCCTTTTTTTCTTAATTGGCCATGCAACTAGTTTCATTACACAAAGTGGAACACTATTTCACAGAATAAAATCTGATAGTACTATAGTAGATAGGACAACTATGATTGTACAAGTACAAAGTGCAAGTTAATATTTAAGATGATCCCCAAGTACTTAATGAAACTGCAAAACTATATAGTAGAAGCAAAGGTGG
>NC_029794.2:133354509-133371171 GCF_000816755.2 Arachis ipaensis
TTAAAAAGAATTGGAAGTGATTAATTTACAAAATTTCATAAGTTCAAGAGTGGGAAGCAGTTTATCACATTCGTGTGAAGATGATTTTGAAGAAATCACACATTTCTAGATGTTACTTGAATTCAAGAAATAAATACAGATGTTAGATCATGCAAAATGCTTCAAATTTAATGTACAAAAATTTATCTAAATAAACCAGCAAAGGGAAACCATTTTCCAAAGCCACTGCAAAACCTATGTACAACAGGAAAATCAGGCAAGATTCTAATCCCTATAAAATGCTCTATGATTGGTGCTACAGACAGTAAACAAGCAACTTACTGAAACAATGGCAAGCTGTTGAGCATTAAAATCAGCGCCTTGCAACCTGTAGAGAAACAGCAGCAGGTTCCCCTTTGCCTCTTAGACAGACATTACATAGAAAGCAGAAAATTTAAACAATATCTTCTAATTGAAAGTAGTCAACCATATGTAAGCCATAGAATGCTTGCTACTTGTATAGCATGGGGAAAAAAGTAAAAAATAAATTTTGGAAAATTTAACGGTAACAAACCCATATATGTGGAGGTAGGAGTTCTCTGTCAAAAGTTCTTTCTCATATAGCTGCATGCAGACATCATAACTGCGCTTGTACACCTGTGAGCAAAATAAAATTCCATTTAAAAGGAACTCAAAGGAGGACAAGGAGGAAAACAAAAGATTCACTGAGGCATCAGTCAACTATGATGTTTTTGCTAATTTCTTAATGATTTCGAATACAACTGAAAAACATGGACAGGATGGAAAGGTCAAGTAGGTCAAACCAACCATTGCAAAATTACAGAATACACAGATGTAGTTCAAATAAGTGAGATGGTATTCTAGTGGAAAAAAGGAACACTACAATGCCTTTAAGGAAAGGATTGATGGATAAAAGCTAGTTTGATATCAACTCTGAAGTCTGAATTAAAGAAGTACGAAAATATTGAAGAGATTGGAAAGCTGCAACTGTGCCACAATGAAGAAATGGAAAAAAGAGAAAGTAGCTGACCAAATAAACTGAAATGTGAACTTTTATTTTGCTGTCAGTAAATGCATTAGTGTTGGAAATCAAAATTATAAATTACTGGACCATAGAGGAAACCACAAATTCAAGATCGTAGAACTGGCATACCGACAAACATAAACCAGTGAGAAAATACTTCTTGAAATCTATTGAGAAGTTAACAAGGCTGACTCCCAACTCAATTGACATTGTTAATGAACTTATTCCAACATGAGATATTTCTTTGGGACTAAGTAGATACCTCTACCAGAGGTGTATCAGAACTTTCAGACTCCTTAGGCATCGAAAATAGCTTAATCCTCATCAAATCATACATATACAGCAGATAGTGTGTATCTTCTCTTGCATATCTGCAACATGAAAAAAACAGTTTATTATATTATAGTAACTAGAGTAGTAGGACCATCAACCCATAAACAGCAGTAAGAAATCGAAACCATTAAAGACTGGACCATCTATCTTCCGTGATTCATACATTTATTTTCTTGGAAGTGGAAAAAAGAGAACAGAAGACAACCAGAGTTCTCATAATGCTTTCACTATTTGCATGACTCATCTATCATAGCAATTCTTTTTTTCCCCTTGATAAACGAAGACAAGTATTCACAACAGAGATTTATATTGTGTTGGATATTGTGTTTTTTTACTTTTTAAACATTATTTTGAAGATAATACACTATTTGTGGGTTGGCTTTCTCCTTAAGCTCCACAAGTTTAGGTAAATACGCGGATTTGTCAACATTGATTGGCTCGTCCTGAGTGCCAAAGGAGCGAATTCCATAGTCTCAGGTCAATCAAATATAAATACCACCTGAACACATGGGAAATCTAACCTAGGGCTTCTAGATACCTTGGATTATTGTCTTGCAAATTAGTCATTGATCAACTTACTAAAACATTTTTAAAATCTAGTACCACAGTGAGAATGGAACCAGTAGAATATAAAATGAAATAACAGGAAGGACCATGGGAGGATTAAATGATTAGTTCTAAACACAATAGTACCTTTGCATCTCATTAGGAAGAGGGCGTAACCTCCAATCTGCATTCTGGTATCTGAAAGAAGTTTACTTAGTGAGCCTTCCAATACATAGATTATATTTAACAATGATTAAAAATAATGCTAGCATAATGTTATTTGTATCACTTTTTAGATGACTTTGAAATGACACCCCAAGGTGCCTCTTAAATATCGGTTGGCGAGATAAAAAAAAAGCCACTTGAACCAACCATTTATGAAAACCTTAGGGAAAAAGTCTTAAAAGTGATACAAATAACTTGTATAATAATCTTTCTAAACATTATTGGATAACCATGTGAAAAAAAAAAAATTAAACTGACATTATATCCAAACTAAATGCATTCCAATGAGTAACTAAAGTTAAGTATGAATATAACATACTCTTTGTTTGCAGTAACCTCACAGAAGTGATGCAGAAGATACTCCAAACTATTTCTCTCCAATTTTAACACCTTTGAAGCCTAAGAAATGCAATAGAAATGGATAAATAATTTTCCTTTTACAAGCAAGAAATACTACTAAGCAGTAAAGGAACATGGACTATTGCAACATCATATAACGAGCAAAAGAGTTTAGCAGATATTTGACTCTCCATTTTTCGTTTTGCAGAACAATTCAATACAGTATGAATACATCAATACCCAAACAATGAGAATCTAGATTTAGATCCAGCATCATTTGATATGTAAAGTATTTTGACCATAGACCTGCCTATAAAGTTCTGTATCCCAGATAATCAAATATGAAAAGTAATAGTAATAGTAATACCAATATTGAATAGAGACATTTGTAACAAACCTGGCCAGTGTCAAATAAATTACAAATGTAAATGCCAAAATCTCGTTGGAGCCACACAATATCTCGATCAGCACCATGCATGACCTAATTAAAAAGAAAAGGGTCAACAGAATGTTGCCAATAAATATGTTGAATTGAAAGAAACACCAATCACATGCAACTACCTTCCTCTTCGAAGGATCCTTGAAGATTTCCCTTAGATAGGGTCCAACATGAATACGGAGTTTCAAAGTGTCTATAACAAAATCTTCAGATCTTGTTGAGATTTGCATCAGACAGGTCAACCCTTGGAATGATCGATATTGATTGTGCTCCAAATCAACCTGAATATCCAGACAACAACAGAAGTAAAAATTTTAATAAAAATAAGCAATGGAAACATAACAATCAGAATATTGGGACAGTAAGTTTGGCATGTATTTGGTGTAAAGCTCATATGTTTTTAGAGGAATTTCTCTCTTGGACATTTTTGAGAGATTGGAAAGGGATGCTTTCAAGATAGCTCTTTTAGCTATTGTGTGGAGGAACTCTTATCCACCATCTCCTTGACTTATTCTTCCCTCCATCTTAATGATATTCTTCTTATATCAAAACAATAAAAAGATACATGGTAGAGTATAACACATGATACAATTCACGCTTGGTGTTGAATCTGGGGGTTTTTGGTCAATGACTGTTAAATATAATATAAAAAAGAGCTGAAATTCTAGTAACAGAATTTTCTCTCTGATCTGAGAAGGGAACAATAAAAGGGTAAAATAGATACCAGACTGCAGAGAAATTCATCTGGATTTATACTACTTAAGATTAGGAGTTTAAAACGCCTGATTATTTATCATGTAACATTGAAGTTGCACATATCAGAAAGAATAATCTAGTTCTATAACTGGTCATGAAGAAAACTATTGAAAATTCATGAATAGCAATCATGTTTTACCGCAAATTCATCAACAGAACGCAGCTTAGCAGCCAACTCCTTCAAACCTTTGACGTCATCCACTAGCTTGAAGGGGGTGCTATCTAGGGAGGAAGGTTTGACTGGCACAAGATTACCAAGATCTTTGTCAACAAAGTCCAAAACATTGAGTTTTTCCTGGAATAAAACATTAGTAATTAATTAACAAAAACCCATAAAGAACCAAATAAAACAGAAAAGCATGACCACAGAACAACGGACAAGCAGCGCGCCTGACAAGTATATTCAAGAATGTATAATTCACGGATGAGAACGACCACATAATTATTTGCATCCCCTTAAATATAATCGCTATTATAAGGAACAAAATTTTCAAAAATTATGGAAACTAATATTCCTAATGGGATAAGGCTTGGTAGTACTAGCAGTTGTTGTTGTTGTTGTATGGAAACTAATATTCCTGACAGACGAGAACAATGGTCCAAGGGTGTATATTCAGTTCATTGTTGGCAAACCATGTAAGGCTATAATCACACCAAAATGCAACTCAGAGTGATTATCACTAACAAGTTAAAATCATTTCATATCTTTCAAACCCTAGTTTTAAGGTTCCAACACTCTCAAAGTGTGCAAATATGTAGTCATACATATGTGTGCTTGCACTGAGTATCAAAGTAATCCAGGAAAAAGCTACATAAATGTCATCACAGAAAACTAATTAGCGGCAAATATAGAAACATCAATAAGAACACAAAGAACCTTGCAACCAAATTATTTGCTTGATTAACTTGAAATATAATGAAACTCTGAGCATTTATTTGACGAACAATTGAAAATTGTTTACCAAAAGAAATTAAAAGTAAAATACCCAAATCAACCCGAATCTGAAAACTAGCTCAGTAGCTCTTTTATCATAAGCAGCGAACAATAAACATATTAAACAATGACAACTAGTCCAATTGTAATCATACTAATACTCTTCAGTTCTCAATCAAGCAAAAATATATTCACACAAATAGTAAAAAGCTCGAAACAAAAGGATTTGAACTAAGCTGTAACTTCTGTAGAGGATCATCTACAAACTATCTATTACTATTACATCAATGCACAATAGTTAAGCAATCAACTAACCAGTGGATGAATAAACTTCAGACCATCATCACTCCTCTCCAACCAAACATGCTCAAAAGGCATGTTTGAATTGTTAACCAGTATGTTAAACTCTTCCTGAGGCCTCCGAATTGTTGGTATGTGAAACGGAACCTTTGGCTTCGGCCCCGCTGTCTTCTTGTCCTTCGTTGCTACCTTAACGGCCGACGCCGCCAAACTCGTCTCTGAATCCATGGTCACATTCCCCAGAGACCCCAAACGACTGCTCCCTCTCTTTTTCTTCCCACAAACCAACTGAAAGCCGTCGTCAGAACCCTCCATCGCCGCTGCACTCGCCGGACGCCCAGCCTCCTCCTGCTGCTGACGAACCCTCCTGCACTCGTCCGCCAACACGTCAAACCGTTCCAAAATGTCGTCGTTAACGCTCACCATCCAGTCGTACGCTTCGTCCATGTCGGCGGGGAACGCCCCTGCCGTTGCTGTTGCCGCCTCCCTGCCCCAAATGCTCCCGGAGGCACCGATGGCTTCAAGAATCGACCGCGATTCCCTGGCGATATCGGCGATCGGGACCTTGAATTCGTCGAAGTTGCGGTAGAAGTGAAAGTCCTTGTCGGAAGGAATGCAGCGTGAGGAAGCGGAGAGCTTGGCGATCGAGGAGGAAAGGGGGCCAGCGGTTAGGGTTTGAAGGGTCTGGACCTTCGTAGTGAGGTGAGATTGGTCGCGATCGACGTTCATGGCGTTGTGGGATGACGAAAGATCGGTGGTCGTAGATTGGGGTTTTAGGGTTAGGGTTTTAGGAGTTTAGCAGCGTCGTCGCCATGCCCAAGACTCCTCCGTTTTGCTTTATTACTTAAAAAGTGTAAGAGGAAGAGCTGCTACTGCATATATATATGTTATTTATTTCTTTCGCATCTGTTAATTTACTTTTTTAAATGCCAATCTTAGATAATATCTTCTTTTAATGATTTTTTACAAAAATAAAACTAATTTTATGTTAGGATATTTTATGTAAAAAAAATTATTTATTAATTATATTTGAATAAAATAAAATAAAATAGTCAAATATATTAAATTATTTATAAAAATTACTTAATAATTTTACCTAATGAAAATGATAAAATTAATCAGCAATATAGATATATTTTAATTTAAATTGGGTAACATGTCATGAATTAAAATTTGTACTCCAAATAATTTTATATTCTTGTTATGTTCTTAATAGATAATAGATAATAAATTATTAATCAGTAAATTATTGTTTTGATTCTACAAATTTGATAAAATGACATTTCTGAAAAAGAAAATAATATTTTGACTCTTTATATAATTATATTTTTTGAGAAACAGTATACTTATTATTTGGAGACAGGGGCGAAGCTTAGTTAAGACAAAGGGGCCATGGTCCCCCCAAATTTTTGTTAAAAAAATTAGTAGTACTTTTTCAGAAAATAAAAAATAGTTCAGTTGGCTCAAATACTTTAATTTACTATGATATAAAATATTAAAGTTCAATCTTCATCTCTTGCTTTTATTGCACAATAATTTTTTAGTTTTAAACATTCAAACTTTGTTGGATTTGGACTGAATTGAGTGTGTTTGCATTTCGCAGCTCTCTATTCAATAAGCAACACTTCCTCTATCTTTGAATTCAAAGATAAAAAATTAGGCATTTTTTATTTATGTAATTTAATATTATTTTATATTTTACTGTTTATTTAATTTAATTTTTTATATGATAAAAAATATTAGAATATTCAATAAGTATTGATATTATTGTATTTGTATGAATTGGTAAAAAAATTCAATAAATATTATAAATTTTAATATTTATCTTTCTAATTTCTTTTTTACATATTTTACAGGATATATATTCAATTTTTTATATAAAATAATCATGAAAAATTAAAGAATTGATGCATTTTTAAGAGGAAGGCTAATATTCAAGAAGGAGAACATATAATTTTTACAATAAAAAAAGTATAGGTAGACAATGAAAATACTAAACAATGTGAACAATGGATAGATCGGATGTTCATTTCACTAGGTGTGCGGATGATTATTCTAATATTAAGATTTAGGTGGTTAATTTGGAGGTGTAGTGTGTTTTAATTTGATTGGTGGTTATTCATATTGTTTAAAAAAATTATTGGTTACCTAGCATTACCCTTTACAATATCAACACCTGTGGATAGTTTTTCTACTTTAATGAATCACGAAGAAAGTGAGATACAACCTTCAAAAGTTTAAAGATCTGATGAGTTTGACCTTAATTATTTAGAACAAGACACTGAAAAACGGCTTTAAATTTGGCAATATCACCCAAATTAGAGAGATGAGGTTAGACGAACTTATCTTAAATGTGGTCCATATCAAAAACATCTTAATAATTATCTTCTATCTGGCCTTCCCAAAATTTTATTTCAAGTTCCGCCACTGCTTGGAGAGCAAGTAGAAAGTGTTTCCTTAAAAAATACTTACTATTAAAGTGGACAAATAAATGAACAATTTTTTTTAATTTTTTTCCTATAATCTTAGAGCGAATCATTCTTTACTTATACAAAAAAGTGTTTAAGAATTACCTTATTAAAATGAAAATAAAAAAGATAATGTTCATTACATGAGTAAATAGCATACCTACATCATCATAATATACGTATGAGAAAAGTCGCAAGTCGATGAAAAAAGATTTTCCTTCGGTTCCATGTTCATAAGTATATAAAATCAATAGAAATTTCTCTTAAAAAATGTACGAGTAAATCGTCATATTTATTTTTGAATAATCGTTTTTTTTTTAATTGATTGTCGAAAGATTTTTTTTATTAAGTTCGTTTTTTAAAAATTTTAAATTATTTACATTAGTTCTTTTGTAAACAATGTAAAAATTTAATGATATGATACTTTAAGTGACACCCATAGATATATTTGATAGTTTTAATTGACGACTAACATAATAAATTTATAAAATTATTAAATTAGATCAAATCAATTCCAAAAATTAATTAAATATAATTTTATACACTTATGTATAACTTGTAAGCTAAAAAGGCTTGTATGTGTAGCATGGCTCTTTCAAAAAATTAAATAAGGCCAAACATTTAGCTGTCCTCGTTTTCTCCAATCAGTACATATTTAATTGGGTTATGTTAGGTAATTAATAATTTTTTTGAACAATATGAATAACTATCAATTAAATAAAAATACACTACATCTTTAAATTATTCATATAAATATTTAAATTAAAATAAACATTCGTACACCTAGTAAAATGAATATTTAATATATTTATTGTTCACATTATTTAATATTTTTATTGTCTACCTATACTCTCAAAAACATTCTACCTTAACAACAAGAAGAAATGCAGAATACTCGAATATCATGGGCATGATATTTGGAGTGTAATTGGATGTGGTGTTTGTGAATACATTGATGGTATGCCAACAACTCCAGTGACAAATATCATCTTATTACTCTTTCATATTTTAGTTCAATCGATTCATGCAAATTATTCATTACAGTATCTGAGCAAGCAAATTTTTATTTTTGAATGGTACATTCTATAGGAACTATGAAAGAATCATCAATTGGTCTTCTTATCCATGCGGTTCAGAAAGTGTCCCATTTGGAGTCTCCAATACAAGAAATAGGCCAAACCCACTCCAACAATCACATACATCCAATACAAGTTCACACCCTCCCCGTCACCTCGCAACCTCACCTCCTCAATCTCAAAGCTCTCCCTCTCCGCATTTCCCCAAATGCCCTCCTTCACATGCCCGTATAATACATAAGCCCGGTCCCTCTCGCCAACAGCAACTGAAGTAGGAAATCCTTCCAAGTCAAGGTCAATTTTGTCAAACACCACACCCTCACCCCACTCATCTTTGCTCTTCAGGAACCACAGCTTTCCAGTCACCGGGGACACCACCAAAACGACGCCGTCACTCCTTGAAACGACGCCGTCCGCACCAATTAGATCCTCGTTCAGCACCACCAGCTTCGCGGTGCCATCTTCGGGATCCACCTTGAACATCTTACCCGTATTGCTTTGCACCGCCAGGAGATACCCGCTGCTGACGTAAGCGATGCCGTTCAGGCCGCAGGAACTATACCATGCTTCGCGGTCCACGGGTTGTTCCGTGAACCTGCGGGAGTTCGAAAGTATCGAAGCTTCCCCTTTCTCGTTCACCTTCCAGATGTAGTTTCCTCCGGAGTTCGTGACGTAAGCATTTCCCTTGAAGTCCACGGCGACGTCGTTCGCGGTGGTGGCTTCGTCGGAATTGTCGTTGGTGGGGAGAACGGTGAGGAAAAGCCGGTTGCCGGAGTGGAGGTCGTAGGCAGCGAGGGCGTTGAAGGGAGGGAGGGGTTTAAAAGCGTGGACAGCGGCGAGGACACGGTGGTTACGGGCATCGACGGCGAGGCCCAAGATGGTGACGTTTTCAGGGAGGGAAGGATCGGAGATTAGTGTTTCAATCACTCCCGCATCGGAGACTTTGGAGATGGTGCGGTGGTGGAGAGATCCGACGAGGAAGTTCTGCCCCGTTGGGTCCCATGCAAGGCCTTCAGGGAAGAGTTTGGGTGATCGGAAAGTGATAACTTGGCTGTTTCCGGCGACGAGTGCAGTTGAGATCTCGACGGTAGCCAAGAGGAAGAAGAGTATCGATGGTAGCATTGTTATTTCTATAAAGCTTATGTTTTATCCGTTCAACTTTGATAATTAGTGATTGATATAACACTACGATGGGTTGATAATAGTCTATTTAATAACCTAACCCTTGGTTTAGAATTTCCGAATAAGTGGCTGCCAAGGTTTCTTGTCAAATGGGTTTCAGGATTTCTGCCAGGTTTCTTGTCAAATGGGTTTCAGGATTTCTTTTCAAACAGGTTTCAAATTTTCAATATCTATTAGTATTTGTTAGGTGGAATTACCGTTAATATTATGTGAGGGGTATAGATGATAATTTAATTAAATTTGTTAAATTATTTAACGATTTTTAATTATTAATTTTATTAAACTTAACTACATATAAATTTTCACATTTAATTTGATAATATTTATATTTATATTAAACTTAACTACATATGATAATAAAGAACCCTTATGCTAATATGGCGTTCATACATTGAATTTAAAAATAAATTAATTCGCGTGTTGACTTAAATGAGAGTGAGACTTTAATTTTTAATTTTAAAATTTTGTATTTGTATATGTAATGGTTAAAAATACTGGCTTGATATGCATGTAGCACATCTATTTTTTAATCAATAATGCTCTACATTCATGTAAAAAATGCATCAAAGTTATTCTAGTGGCCATACGCTCCCTTTCCTTCACTCGTTTGCATACACGTGCTACATATAACGTGCTGTAACTTACACTTTCTTCTTTTTTTTCTTCTCGCGTTTTTCTTTGATCTGCATTGCCTTCGTCATTCTCCCTTGGTCGCGCTCATCTTCTCTTTTTCTTTTTTCGATCTGATTACGTTGCATTTATCTTCTTCCTATTCTTCTTTGTTTTCTTATTCGATCTGCACTTCTGAATCGAAACAATGAATGATTTAACTGCAAATGAGAGAGCGATTTGGATTATTCTTTTGAAATGAATCAAGCTGATGAGGTTTAGATTATTCAATTTTGAATCGAATTGAATAGAATGTAATTGGTAATTTGAATTGAATTGAATTGAATGGATGTAAATCTGAATTGAATTGAATTGATAATCTGTAAATTGTAAACAGAGGTGTTTCGAATTTGATTTTATATAATATATTATATTTCGTTCACTCAATACTATACAATTGTATCACAATGAGTATGTGTTCGGTTTATTATGCTGTTTGAATTTGAATTTGAATTTATATAATAGATAATGTTCCATTCATCTAGTTCTATTCTATTGTTTTACCATAATAACATATTCGGTTCATTATGCAGACCAGGTGTGTTGTGGATGAACTGAAGGATTACCATGTGTTCATAACACGCAGCGGAAGAAAAGAAAGTAATCCTTAAAGATCTATTTTGTACTTAGACTTTATTGAAATAATATATAGATCAGATCTAAATACCTTTAGACGGTTTAGTAAAAACTTTATTCTTTGATTGTACGAAGACTCTATGCGTATCCACACCGAGACTAATCTTTGCTGTCAACTCTTTGACCAATAGACATCTGATCTAGATTGAGAAACCTCTTGGCTCTTGCAACTCTTTGCACACCATAAAATTCTTCTCCAAGAATTAGGCTCACATACACTTATGTGTGTAGAGGTAAATGAATAAAACTCTTGTTATTCTCTTTTATTTCCTGTACTCTTGGTATACATATATATATAGCATGAGATTTGTTACTGATTTTAAATTTGAATCTCAATTCAAATTTAAATCATATCTTGAAATTCTAAATCTGAATCCTTCAAATTTATGAATCATATCATAACTCAATTTGAAACAGAATCAGTTAGGATCTCATCCAAATTTAGAAATAGAATAACTAATTATTCTCAAATCTCATTTAATACTCTCAATTATCATATTATTATTATAATCTTGGTGCTAGCAAAGAATATAATAATATTCTATTTTAAATTAATATAATGATTTATTTGATCAAATCAAAATAATAATTAAATAATTCTACAAAAAGACTAGAACACTCGTTAGTGTGTGACCCCATAGGTTCAATACTAAGCGGGTAGTAAATTAGTCATACTAAATTTACTAATCAAGGTTGGCGTCTAGCAACACTCCTCAATGACCCGACAGTATGAAGTAATATATTTTTACTAAGAACCTCAGAAGAACAAAGTATAATTCCTTCCATCTTTCCGGCTCTTGGTTAACCCATAGAGTATGGTTTAATTGTCAAACTCTAACTTGTTACTATTATTATAACGAAACAAAAGGCGAAGTTGAGACGATGCAGACCTAAAAATAAAAGCCAGGTGTGTAAAATTAGTACTAAATGACTTTCTGTTATTGGAATATTATGGGGTTACGTGGTGATGGGAAGATGAGAATGGTGAAGGATTTAAAATATAAACATAACCTGAGCTTGGTAGGCTTGATTGAGACCAAGAGACAGGCTGTGACAAGGTTCGATGTTGAAAGAATCTGGGGGTGTACTGGGGTAGGGTAGGAATATGTAGGCTCGGACGGTGCATCCGGGGGGCTTTTGATGATTTGGGATGACACGTATTTTAATATGAATAACTACTATAAGGGGGAACGGTGGTTATGTGTTGAAGGTGCTTTGCTAAAGAATAGTTTCAACTGTGCTTTTGTCTTGATTTATGGTGCACATAGTAAAGATGAGTAGAGACAGGTGTGGGAGGAGTTAAGTTACATTGGTGGGTTATGTCAAGTTCCTTGTTGCTTTATGGGAGATTTTAATGAGATAGTGAATGTTGAAGAACGGAGAGGAACTGTTAGCTTACCTGTGTCAGCAGATGACTTCAAGACGTGGATTCAGGATATGCACCTAGTGGACTTGCCGCTTATAGATCGCAAATTCACGTGATTTCGAGGTCGCTCTTGCAGTCGATTAGACAGAGCTTTGGTGAGTATGGAATGGTTAGAAGAGTTCTCTGAGACCCGGTTACGAGGGGGTCCAAGAGACTTGTCAGATCACTGCACTATTATTGTGGAAGAGCAGCGGATGCAGGGAGGTCCTCGGCCTTTCCGAGGCCTTGACGCATGGTTCACACATGACGACTTTCTCCGGATGGTCAAGAAGGAATGGAAGGGATTAGGGAAGATGCAATTCACAGATAAATTGAAGGCGCTAGCGGCTCCTTTGAGAAGTTGGCACAAGAACAACTTTGGTGAGATGGACAAGAAAATCTTGAAGTTTGAGGAAGAGATAAAAAAGATTGATGACTTGGTAAGTACTGGAGTGTATGATGCAACTACGGAGGCTAGAAGGAAGGCGTTAGTCACCTGCTGTGAGAGATGGTATGTGAGGAAAGAAATTCAATGGAAGCAAATGTCTCGATCTTGGCAAGCAAAGGAAATGGATAGAAACACAAGATACTTCCACAATATAGCATTGACAAGAAGGCGGAATAATCTGATTGATACTCTGGTAGTCAATGGAAGAATGGTTAGGAACAAAGCTAGAATAAAAATAGCTATAAAAGAGTTTTATAAAGATCTGTATCATCAGAAGAGTTCTCCTTTGCTGGGGTTCAGAGATGGTCTGGTGGCTAAGATAGCTGAGGAAGAGTCTGTGTCTCTGGAGGCGATGCCATCAGCTGAGGAAATCCGGCAAGCAGTATGGGATTGCGAGTCTTCGAAGGCGCCAGGGTGTGATGGGTTCAACATGAATTTTATTAAGCGGTGCTGAGATGAGATTGGGACGGAGTTTACAGGAGCAGTTATGGGGTTCTTTCAGGCATCCAAGCTACCTGCGGATTCCAATATTACGTGGGTGGCGCTGGCCCCCAAGTTCACTGGTGTGAAGGAAATCAAAGACCTCAGACCTATCAGCATGGTTGGGTGTGTGTATAAGGTCATTTCGAATGTGCTTGTTAGGAGGATGAGAGCAGTGATGCCTGGGCTAGTAGGAGAGACTTAGAGTGCCTTTGTGCAGGGTAGAAAAATTCATGACGGGGCTCTCATAGCATGTGAAACGGTGCACTGGCTTAAAAAGAGAAAAGAGGGCGCAGCCATAATCAAGTTGGACTTTCAAAAGGCATATGACAGAGTGAAGTGGGGTTTTGTGGATATTGTGTTGGAAAAGATGGGGTTTGGGCGCAAGTGGAGGGCTTGGGTTATGAAGTGTGTGACCACAACTTCGATGTCGGTTTTGATTAATGGATCGCCGTCTAAACCGTTTAAAATGGAGAGGGGCTTGAGACAAGGTGACCCGCTTTCCCCCTTTTTGTTTGTGCTGGTTGTCGATGTACTGCATAGGATGGTTGGTGAGGCAGTCAGGAATGGGTGTATCTCTCCTTTGCTGGTTGCCCGAGACAGTGTGGAGCTTTCACACCTTCAGTTTGCTGATGATACCATTATGTTCTGTCCGCCAGAAGATGAGACTATGTGGAATTATAAGCGGCTCTACGATGGTTTGAGTTGATGTCAGGGCTCAGTATCAACTTCGATAAGTCCAGCTTGATTCCAATCAACTGTAAAGAAAAGTGGGGTGCGTAGTATATGTACTTTGTGGGGTTGCAAGGAAGACACGCTCCCTGTTAAATACCTCGGAGTCCCCTTAGGAGCTAATCCGAGGTTGGTTAAGACTTGGAAGCCGATAATCGACAAGGTGGAAGAGAAATTAAGCCTGTGGAAAGCTAAGGTGCTAAATAAAGTGGGTAAGCTGGTTCTTATTAAATCAGTCTTGAATAGCTTGCCAGTGTATTATCTGAGCTTATACAAGATGCCGAAGGCAGTTGATAAGAAGCTAGTTTCTCTACAGAGAAGGTTTCTGTGGAGTAAGGAGGATGAGAGGCAGGGAATGGTGTTGGTGAAGTGGGAGATGGTACAGGCCCCGAAGAAATTTGGAGGGTTGGGAGTAGGGGATGCTATGATTCGGAACTCAGCACTGTTGTTTAAGTGGTGGTGGCGCTTTGCTAAGGAAGAGTGCCCATTGTGAAAAAAGGTGGTTTACTCCTGTAATAACTTAAGGCCAAATGAGTTACTGTCTTCTCAAGTGCTGCCTACTAGAGGGGCCCATGGAGGGATATTTGCCATATAGATTTTCAGGATCAACATATGCGGGATAAGATGATTACAGGTCTGGCAATGGAGATTGGGGACGGGCGAAGGACACGGTTTTGGGAGGATATTTGGTTGCAATGTGGTTCCTTGAAAGATCGCTTCCCTAGGCTCTTCTCTATTTCAAACCAATGTGGGGTGGTGATTGGGGAGTGTGAATTTTGGGATGGGTTAGAGTGGGTTTGGAACTTCCAATGGAGGAAGAAATTCTTTCAATGGGAGTTAGACCTTTTGAGTCAGTTACATGAGGCTCTGAGACTTGTGAGGCTAGCGAATAATAGGGAGGATAGAGTCGTGTGGAAATATGATAAACTTGGTATTTTTTCGACTAACTCCTTTGTGCAGGTGCTACAGGAAGGAATGCTATCGGAGGAGGTAACCAGTTACAGCTTCACAAAGACCATCTGGAAAGGTTTGGTTCCACCAAGGGTGGAGCTGTTTACATGGTTCGTCCTGGTAGGCAGGGTGCCGGATCGGGACTATTAGCCAGGATGATAAGAGCTGTGTTTTTTGTAATAAGGATGTTAAACAGGTCCATCACTTATTTTCTGGGTTGTGATTTTGCTTGGCAGGTGTGGAATGCATGGTTGTCTATGGCTGGCCGACTTTGGGCTGTCCCGGGGTTATTGAAGGACCATTTCTTGAGTTGGACAGATGAGTCGCGAAGGAAAGCAGATCAAAAGCAGCGATTAAGATGTTTCTGTGTGATTATTTGGCATATTTGGTTGGAGCGAAACATGAGGATATTTCAGAACCAAAGAAATGGGGTAGAAGATATCATCACACTGACCATCCTTAGCTGTGAAGAGTGGACAGGTGTGCATCCATAGGGTTGTTGATGGCTATGCCGGAAATGGCGTGGGGATGTTGTTCTCTGTTCAAGGAGTTTGTGGGAGTTGCCTGTCTTGTTGTTTTGTTTTATACTGTTTGCTCCACTATAATGTGTTGAGCTCTTTTACTTTCAAAAAAAAAAAATATAATGAACTGTGAATGACTTAAGAAACTCATTTCTTCATTCATTCAATCTCCTTGGCCAAGGTTTTATTCATCTCAGTCATTATAATCATAAAGCTCAAACTCTTTACCGAGAGTTGACGGATTCTTTATTGACTAATTATTAATTCTACAAGTATTTAAATCATACTCAATATCCATTCAACTAGCACCCCAGGGTATTAGGTGTCCGGAATCAAAGTATAATAAATACATTGTTAATTACTATGATAGTCGCAGGTCAAAGAAAACTCTATTACTATATTCATATTGAGAATATCATATTGACAAATATGCAGTAATTATAACCATTAGGAATTCTCAGAATGAGTCAGCTCAATGGTCATATTTCTATATGCACCATCTATATATATAATTTAATAAACGAGATCTATTAATCTTTATCCAATGAAAACCATTATATATATATATATATCTTTTCGGATTAATAATATTCTTTTTAATAATTCTATGGCAAAAATAATTTAAATTAAATTATAAAAGATTTATCTCTCAATATTATGATCACTATCACAATGATAAATCTCTAAATTTAATCAAGGACGTTATTATATTAATATTTTAATATAATAACAATAACAAATTATTTGACACATGATTGATTGGATTGTGGTCATACTCCTTATTCCTAACATGAACAATTTGTCTGGATGAACAGTAGTTTTTCTCATACCTTTTACACTTTTTGTTGCTATTTTCGGTCGTTTTTGCTTCTTCCTTGCGAAATCTTCTCGCGATTCTTCTCCAATAGCGAACGATTTCCGCAAAAAACGTGAATGGGGTTTGAGTAATTTTGAGAGAAATTCGAAGAGTAGCGGTTTTGTACGTATTGAAAAAGAAATTTCATAATGAAGTGCGAGTAAATGTTAACGTTTTAGGGGATTTGGAGCGCAAATTATACACACATTTAATGATTTTGAATTTTTTTGTGTTGAGTCAACTTGAATGGACTTAAATACAAAATTAGATGGATATATAGTATGATTATTTTTTAATTCATCCCTCAATATTCCAAATATGATACTTTGTACCTTTAGATAA
>NC_029794.2:133371209-133394312 GCF_000816755.2 Arachis ipaensis
TAAAAAAAAATAAAAGATATTTTTAATATTTGATTTTTTTAAAACATTTATCTAATAAAAATAATATTTTTAAAAGAAATAAATAAATAAATAAATATTTTTTAAAAAATTAATCTAACTGACAGGATAACTTATTAAAATTCACTTTTCATTTGATGACCACAAAATACAAAAGTTAGTGTTCCCCTAGACTTTTCCTTAAAATTAAATTCATTAGCTATATGCCTATATCTATTAGGGGTGCACATGGGTCGGGTGAGCCGGGTTTGATGTGACCCAGACCTGACCCGAAATATACACCGGGTCTATTTATTAGACCCGAAACCGACCTAGACCCGATGAAATCAATACACTTTCGGGCCACAATTATACCGGGTGAAAATCGGGTAAAAACTGGGCCGTTAACATTACATTACGTTGATACCTTCTTGTAAGCTAGCATGTAAAAATATCCAAATTTCTAAGACTCTAACCATTATTTAACATGGTAAAATTCACTTAGAAAAATATAACAAGAACCAACCCTTCTTTAACATTAAAGCATAACCACAATCAATACTAAAGCAAAACCACAATCAATACTAATATTGTCTAATAATACCAAATATTTAAATCAATACAAATAACACAATATTATGCATTAGTCTAAAGTCTTATGCATTCTAAACATAAAACATTAACTTATAGTCTTATAATGATTAATAACACAAAATATTAAGGTTTACAAAACTTAAATTCCACATAAGAATAGTCATGATCCATCACTAATAACACAAAATATTAATTGTGTATGATGACCGGGCCACCGGGCTGACTTCGGGTGACCAGAGCTATAGCCCGGACCCGACCCAAAATAATGACCGGGTCTATTTTTAAGATCCTTACCCGACCCTAAACTCGATGAAATCACACCAAATTAGCCCCTAAAATGTTCGGGACCGAGCCGGACCTTTGGGCCGGAGCGGATCTGTACACCCCTAATATCTATATCTAATAATCTAAGAACCAAAAAGATAATTAGAGGGTGGTTTAAAGGATGGCACTCTCTTGAATGGAGTCCTAGTGACGTATTAAACCATTTTTTTTATTTTAGTCAATAATAACAATAAAAAATCTCATAATCTATAAATTTATTCTAATAAAATATATAAATTTAATTTTAATTTTAATTTACATATTCTTCATGTGTTCTTTGAAGTTTAAGTACTCTTTATATACTCTTTCAATCTTGTTACGGCGAAACCCTTCCACACCAGAACCTTCAAAGACGTATCCCAAAAAACCAGCTTCAAAAACGCAATCATGACTCTCCCAATCCTCTCATCCAATCATCTTCACTCCTTCATCTCGGCGGCCACCACTACAACAATCCTCTTATTCCTTCTCTCCGCTGTCGGGATCTCAACTTCACTTGCCGGAAACAACCATGTAATCACATTCCGGTCACCCAACCTCTTTCCCGAAGGCCTCGCCTGGGATTCCAAGGGACAGCACTTTCTCGTCGGCTCCCTACGCCATCGCACCATCTCCGCCGTCTCCGACGCCGGCGTAGTGGAAACTCTAATCTCCGATCCTTCTCTCCCAGAAAACGTCACTGTTTTGGGGCTCTCTGTCGATTCACGCAACAACCGCGTCCTCGCCGTACTCCACGCGCTCAAACCCCTCCCTCCCTTCAACGCCCTCGCTGCCTACGACCTCAGCTCCGGCCAACGCCTATTCCTTTCCCACCTTTCCTCCGCCGGCAACGGCGAATCCGATGGCTCCGACGAAGCCATCGCAAACGACGTCACGGTGGACTTCAAGGGAAACGCTTACGTCACTAACTCCGCAGGAAACTTCA
This sequence comes from Arachis ipaensis, assembly GCF_000816755.2. Classification (NCBI taxonomy): domain Eukaryota; kingdom Viridiplantae; phylum Streptophyta; class Magnoliopsida; order Fabales; family Fabaceae; genus Arachis; species Arachis ipaensis. Next base: position 133,373,050 of record NC_029794.2, read on the forward strand.
TCTGGAAAGTCAACGACAAAGGGGAAGCTTCGATCTTATCTAACTCCCGCAGGTTCACGGAACACCCCGTGGACCGCGAAGCATGGTATAGTTTCTGCGGCCTCAATGGCATCGCTTACGTCAGCAACGGTTACTTATTGGTGGTGCAATCGAATACGGGGAAGATGTTCAAGGTGGATGCTGAAGACGGCACCGCAAGGCTCGTGCTGCTGAACGACGATCTGATTGGCGCTGACGCTGTCGCTTTGAGGAGCGACGGTGTCGTTTTGGTTGTGTCACCTGTGGCTGGGAAGCTGTGGTTTCTAAAGAGCAACGATGGGTGGGGTGAGGCTGTGGTGTTTGACCAAATTGACCTTGACTTGGAAGGGTACCCTACTTCGGTGGTAGTTGGAGAGGGTGATAGGGCGTATGTGTTGTACGGGCGTATGAAGGAGGGTGTTTTGGGGAATTCGGAGAGGGAGAGTTTTGCCATTGAGGAAGTGAGGTCGCCTAAAGAAAGCGAGGGTGAGAATGTTTGGTTGTATGTGATGGTGGGAGTGGGGTTGGTTTTTTTCTGGGGTTGGAGGTTTCAGATGAGGCAGCTTGTCAACAACATGGATAAGAAGATCAACTGAATCACTTCGGTCTCTCCTCTTGTAAACCCAACTTCTTGTACTTAAATTATGTTTTTTTTTTTTTTTTCGCTTAATAAAAGGTTTTTTTTTTCGGTTATTATTAGAAAAGATTGCACATTTTACAATAAGAGAAAGAGAAATATTATTTGAAAAAGAATAGATAGACAATAAAAATTCTAAACGACATAAATAATAGATATATCAAATGTTTAATTCACCAGTGTGCCGATGATTATTCTTGTTCAAGAAAATGATTGGTTATGTATATCCCATATTTTTTACTTATCTTTTTGTTACCATCCTTGTTCGGTTGTTCCATTTCAGGGCATAAGGCTAGTACACATACTAATTACGAGTTAATAATAACTTTAATTAAGCGGGCGGCAATAACTATCTGAAATTTAATGCTAAGGTATAGACGTATGTGATTAATTTTAGCTATGACCGGGGTCATTTTCGACATGAATTAAAGACAAAGAGGGTTAGGAGGCAATAAATTTCATGATTTGTAGTTATCATTAATATTTTTAATAATATAAAATTATATTTAATAATATAGAATTTGATTATTCGTTTTTTTAGTCAAATTTTAATAAAAATACTAGTTTACTAAACTTTCTCTCGTTGAAGACACAACAATAAAGGTGGAAGATAGTTTGAAATAAATTAAATAATCTCCATTTCTTCAACACTAACTAGGCCAAAAACTTGTGGTTCAATATAATCTTCATAACTTGTTTTTAATTTGTAATTAAATTTTTATTGTTCGTTTTAACTATTATTTTTAATAAACTCTCTTCAAGTATATATCTATAATATGCAGTTTCGTTTAATTTTTATGAACAGGAAGAATTTAATTACAAACCCTACAAAATTACATAACCTAAATTATTTTTATAAAAACTCTTGCAATAACTTGGTATGTCAAACCAATGTTGATGTTTACAATAGGAAGCGGATGAAAACGAGTCTCTTCCAAAGACGGGAAAAGAAAACTTGTGCTTGGAATTAAAAAAGTAGAAATGAAGCTGAAGGTAGTAAAATTGAACCAGGATTCTTAATTGAATATATAGTTTTGTTTTATTTACAACTAGTATCACTTCTCATGAAGCAAAAAAATAATGATCTGCCCACTGAAAGAGGCAAGCAGATGCATAATATCACGGACAATCTAAAATCTAGGCAGCTGGTGAAGAAACTCAAGATGATGACACCTTGGGCTCATCCAGCCATTTCCACACCGTCACTGAACCAGTTCCATCTCCGGTAAAGAAGAGACCACCAGGACCTATCTCAAGTGATCGCACTTCTCGTCTTGCAAATAACCGACCCCTCTCTGAAAATCTGTAAAAGGAGGAGCAGTTAGGAGGGTCAACAGCATAGAAGAGTATGCATAACAGACATAACAATGAAAGTTGTGAAACAATACAAGTGTTAAGTTCACTCACGATGGCAATTCATAAAGGCGAACTGAATTGTCAAGGCAAGAGCAAAACAATATTGGCTTGGCATCTGCATCAGTCATCCCACAAAGTGCAAGAACACCCTATAACAAAATAAAAGATATTGATTGGGTGAATAAACTAATTTCTTAATTACCATAATAAGAAACATTAGCTTGAGAAAACACCATATACTTATAATATAGCTTCTTTATAATTATGCAACTTACATTCTCCTCTCTATGTGTGTATGTCACTTTCAAAGATCCCTCTTCGGTGGCAACCCAGACCTTGACTGTGCAGTCAAACGAACTTGATAACAAATAAGAGTCCCAACAAATAAGGGATGTTACTGTGTCAGCATGTCCGCTAAGGGTCATTTTACAATCTAATGTATCCATGTCCCAAACCTGAATAAAAACAAGATAGACATTGCTTTAATAAGGTTACTGTGTACTGCAGGAAGAAGCAGCAAGCAATTGTGTACAAAGGAAGACAGCAACCAACCCAAGATTCATTATGACCAAAAGTAAACATTATGAAGAAAAGAAAGAACAAAAGAAAGAACTCATAGATGTTAGCAAAGTGCGAAATCAGAATGAAGAAACTGATCTTCAGATTATATATTAAATTTGCCCAATCTCATGTTTAAAAAAAATTCACATATTCTAAATAGCTCTGCATAGACCAATATATCCAATTTTGAGGGAACATACAAAGAACAGACAGTAGACACACCTTAATGCTGTGGTCCATGGACCCTGAGTATAGCATCTTGCCTCCAACTGCTAGGCAAACTACGTCGCTGGTGTGGCCATTTAGTGATGCAACCAGTTTAAAAGGAGATATAGATTCAGAACCGCCTCTCCACGCAGAAATTACTCCATCCTGCAATTTATCATCAGAAGATATAAAAATTAGTACAGTAAAAAAATGGTTTGTAAGACCAACCACAGCTGTAAAAACACAATCATCAAATTGCTAGCTACATTTCATAAGGTTCCTGTATTAGAAAACATGGCAACTGCCGAAGGTAAATTACCTCATCCCCAGCAAAAAGGGTTTCGCTGCCAACAACGATGGAAAGGGCTCGCCCCTTTGGTCCATCTAAAGTAAACTCTAGTGCAGCCTGAACATTCCAAGCCTTCACAATAACCACAACCACATAATCAGACTTTAGATTAGATGCAAATCACCTATCTATAAGATATAATAATGACAGTGATACAAACAGGACTGAAGTGAGATCTTACTTTGATAGCATTCCTCAGACCAATAAAAATCCATGGACCCTCGCTGATCATAGAAATAACCTCTGCTCCAAGATTTACCACATTGACACATTTTCCAGTATGGCAGTCCCATGTCCGGATTGTCCCATCAGTGCTTCCAGAATATAATTTATCTGATCCAGCTGGAAGTGCAATCCCAGTGATAACCTGTTGACAAATGTCCACAAATTATGATTACAATATTTAGACACCTATCCAACCATAAACGGAAAGCTATTAAAAGAAGATATTTACAAAGACAAAAAATTGAATATCCGTGTGTTTAATGTATCATTCTTTAAGGTGGCATTAGACCCCAAGTACCTTCTTGTGTTCTCGAAGCTTTGCTAATGTTGAAAAGCCATCACCATAAAACCATGAATGCAAATCGCGACAGTGCTCACCGCGTACACAATTGCCATTCACCCAGTATCTACAAATACTTTGTGATGGCTTCTGATAATCCCCAGCAAGACTACCTCCTCCCATCTTTCTTATGAATACATTCTTCGAGTTATGCTTAGGGGAAGACTTATTATTAGCAGAGGAATGGGGCTTCTTCATGCACTTATGAGAATAAGTACTCTTGCCATTACAATATCCAGTATTTGGTGGTATTGGTGTTTCTCTGTGCAAAAAACTGCACGGGTTTCTGTTGCATTTCCCAGCTTGCCAGTAGACACACGTTATCGCTCTTGCACCAAAACGTTCAGTCCTTCTTGCAGCCTTTATATCCATATTGCTCTAAAAAAATGACACATTCCAATAAGATCTCATATCAGGCATATTCTACAGTCCATCAATAACATCCTCCACTACTCATACTTTCATCCAAAACTCAACAATAACTTAACTTCCAGAATCAATTCAACAATCAAAACCCCAAACTACATGCTCACCAAATATTCCATTAACCAAACCCTAGTACACTTAGTTACAACGTAAAAGACGAACAAGAAAACAAAAACAAAAACGATGACGGTGCTTCCAGATTGCGGAACTTCACGTCCATCAAAACCGGAGGAATGAGTGGAAATCCAAATAATGCAAATCAACTTTAATCATGACTACGCTATCATCCTACCCCTTTCCCCTATATACCGTATCGCCAACCCTTCAGAAAACCCTAATAAAGAAATCAAAAGGAACCATAAAATTGAAACCCTAATTTTCCACCAGGGGAGTGCGTGACCCTTCACTGAGGTCAATATAATCGGAGAGAACAAACATTCTTGTGGATCATCCATCATACGAGGAAGAACCCTAAAAGGAGAATCTGCTAATGTTTTCGTGTGCGAGAAGAGGCAAACCTGAGAAGAGTATTGGATCGGAAATCGCACAGCAGACAGACGGGAGATCCAAATTCTCAAAAGAAGATTTTAACTTGGAAAAGAAGCGCAGAGAACAGAAATGTGTCTTATGGGAGTGTGGGTATCCACCTATTTATAGGTTATTACGATTTAGGAGGGAACACACCGTCTTTTTTTTTTATTATTCGTATTTTATTATTTTCTTTCTCTTTTTCTGTCGCGCTCCTTTTTTTTATTTTTTTTACCCTTTTTTTGGGTCTTTTCCATTTATTGAATACACATACATCAAAGGCTCAAAGCTTTTTCTTTTTAATTTAAAGAATGTCCTTAAATTATTAGAGTTTAGCAAAATATGATCTAAAGTTAGAACACATATTAACTAAATTCATAACTAATTAACAAAATCTTTTAAGTTAAATCCATTATTTTTGTATGTATATTGATTGTCGATGGACTCTCAATTGGAATGCTTCCTGTGAACTAGAATTCTGCCACTCTTTTGATGTGTTATGGCTTATATAAGAGCCAAAAATTTTCAGCCTAAACAACTAATTAAAGTCTAGCATAACCCTAGATATTGTCCCTTCTCCAACAGAAATCATTCCTCTCTTTTTTCCTAGGAGAATATCCTCTATGATTTATGAATCAAATAAACCCCACAATACGGAATCATACACTCAATCATATTTAACTATGCTATATACACTTCGTAATCATAATTATGTGGTTTCAACAAGAAGTACATGCCTTATTGTCACTCGAGTAAAGCGATAAACACAAGATGGTTCACATATAAATAGTGATATCACAGAACTTTCTTTAGGAGGATATATTAGGAAAACACCAAACCACAAGAAACCGAAAAGATGACACAAACTGCGTTCCTCCGCACAACAACGGCATACCGGAGGTGATCATCAGCCAGCACAAACACTAACAATAATGGCCAGTAAGTATCGCTTCGTGAGCAGCACTAGCGTAGCGTGTACCCTTCAAACATAATATTCTGCTTCACAGGTTTCACTTATCTACTATTAACATTCCATACCCATATGCCAACTTCCCAATATACACAGCTGCAGCTCAACTCTTATCTGATTGCTCCAAGCAAATTGGCACCATCAAGCTTTGCACCTTCCAAGTGCTGAGTAAATAATAAAAGGAAAAAGTAGTGAATATATGCTTAGACTATCATACTTCGAACAGAAAATGGTTATTCTCATTAGTTAGTGTGGTTGATCATGATGAGAGTAATTCTTAGAGATTGTGGAGCTACGATAAAAGTCTTCAACTTCCTGAAACGTGTATCTTACCAAATTTTTGGGTTCTTGGCACATTGCTAGGAATTCCCCAATTCAATGCACATTCCTACTCTACATTCTCAGTCTTTTACTAGTAACAGTGGTAATAGAAAACACACATACATCACTCCTCTATTTTCTTGCTTTCACTTTAGCTTAGTCATGCACTCATGCTACTCATCTATATTATGATAAAGAGGACAATAAAACCAGCCATATATGCATATGTTGCATTTGCATATATTGCTATATTTGCAGTTGGGAGCAAAGCCAGAATCAAATCGAAAGGAAATCAGAAACTTCATATCTCTTCCTACATAAAAATTACTACTGATTGGTTAAATTGCTTAAAATGAACCACTTGGTTTTGGTTACAACTAGCAGTTTTTATCAAGCAATTAGTAGAATTGAGTGGGCTCTGGACCTAACTCAACCCCAAAAGTTAGTTCTAGATGTGTGGATTACCTCACACTTATAAACATCACATGGAGACAACTCAACTATTGCTCCAAGATTCCCCTCCCTAAGGTCTTCATAAATAGCAAGAAATTTCAAATTAATAAAAAAGAGTTAGCTAAATTACGTACTGTCTCTCGAAGATTGACATGACGTAGATAAGCTCGTTGAAGGTTAGCACCCCTCAAGTTAGCATTGTTCAATTTTGCACCCTGAGAAGAACATAAATGATTTCATAATAAGGAAACACTTCACACTAACCACGAAGACAATTTGACGGAAGATGCCTGAACTTAATTATTAGTAAAGCATATATAATTACGATAGATTTAATAAGAAATTACAGTACCATCTTTTTCTTAATATAACACATGCCTCTCTTATTTTGCATTTTACATAAGCCTCTTCCTTTATTTTTTCCAAAATAACTTAGGCCTTCCTTAATTTTTTTTTTTTGTTAGAAAAAGGTCAAAGAAATTTCAAACTTATAACATACAAAGTTTTTTCATAATTTTGTTAGATACCCACATCATCATTCTATCAACGGGAGAATGTTAGGCATATGTAGCCTAACCTCTGAATGAAGAGATTGTTTCCAGAATGCATGAAACCATGTTATAAGAAATCCCATTTTGCACCAAGACATGTTAATGATTTACACACAATTTTATTTAAGTTGGGATCCATGGTTGGCCAGCAATAATACATGTATGATTCATTAATATTATTATTATAAATCAGCAAAGTTTGCAACCTCCAAGGAGTGGGATTAATTTCCAGAACCGGCACAGATATACATGTTATCAAATATCTTGCAAAGCTAAAGAACCACATCATGGATAAAATGTTTTTGGAGGAAATCTGTACAATTTATCAGCCAAAAGGAGCAAGAGGTGAAAAATATTCCAAATAATGTAAACTGATTATTCTGCAATCATTTGCAACATTTTCCCTGTAAAAAACAACCCTTTTATATAAATCCCATACAGGTCCAGAATAAATTACCTTTAAGTTAGCTCCTTCTAGGACAGCCCCCTCTAAATTGGCATTTGTAAGATCTGCATTCTGAGAAAATCAAATGTGCTATTATTAGTCATCAGAATCTTTCAATCAACACATGGTGCTGCTTGTATCAAACTAACCATCTCATGGGTATCAAAACCATCCATCAAGCAACATATACGAGTAAATGTTATTTTCTTACTCTAATTATGTATTAAATATTAACACTTTAAACACACAACATTCTTATGTTGTTTTTGTTGTTTGGGGATTTTTTCCCCCTCATGAGATAAGACTTTGTTGTTGATGTTGATGTGGAAAGGAGGGTAGGGGGAGGGGACAAAACAAAAGACGAGCAGCCTAACTGCACTGTCACTGTCCACGACACTCTGCCCAACCATCAAGAAAACAATATTGTCTAATGATCTCAAATCCCCAACCAACCAAAGATCATTTCATCCAAACCAACATAGTTGTGAACCCTCTGTTAGTCTCTACTCTCTAACTCACTCTCCCTCTCTTCGTCTGTGTCTCTCGACCATGGCTTTATCTTATTAGGAGTTTTTAAAAAATTCAATATGCTGTACTGATGTTGATAACGTTCCTCTGCCAGGGGAATAACAAATAGACAAATGGAAGAATATACTGGAAGATACTTCATATCAAATGCTTTTAGTAACCAAGAGAGCAAAAGCGAAAACACAAACATATGCGTGCAAGTTAATGATTCAGATTGTTGAACCTGTAGGTGTGCAGAACGCAGATCAGCTCCACAGAAGCTACAATCTACTAGGCACGCATCTGCAGAATAAGGTTTCAAACAAATGACGTCATTTTCAAGAATAGTGTTTTGTCATACTCATAAAAAAAAAGGAGAAAATTGCACCTTCCAATTTCACTTGGTTTCCATAACAAATATACCACCAACAAGGATGGAGACCAAATTAAAATATTAAGCTGGAAGCTAGGAGAATAAATTAAAGGAGATCACAAAAGTTAGGGCTTGATTTACACTATATCTGCTTCCTTTGTGCTTATAAATATTTTCTGTCATTAAGTTCATCATTATCTAAAATGGCATTTTCCAGAAATAGCAAGCATATGCTTACGAATTAATTCACAGTGCAGGTTGAGTAATTGAGAAATTTAGGAACCTTGATCACCTTACAAATGATCTCATTCAAGTTAGGAAGAAAATAGAGAAACGCTTATAAAAGTCAAAGGAAAATTCAGTGGACAACTCTTAAGCAAGTGATATTTTGCAGTAGAGAATATTGTACAATATACAGCTAATAGAAGAAATATATATAACTAAGATGAATGTGTTATGGGTCAGTGGGTGTACAGACAGAGGATATAACCAAGGGAAATTTGGTGTGGCATCTATCAAACTGAAGATAGGACACTTTATCAAGGTATTTTAGTCATATAAGAAGACCAAGGGAAATAGAAGCCCCATGAAACATAAGAGGTTTTACTGAAAATTTGGTTTTTATATAATCCCATAGGACAACTAATCCATGTAGCCAACCCCATATGGCGAGACAAGGCTTAGTTGTTCTTTATTGGTTATAATGAAACAGCAACAATGACAAGGTGTTGCGAGGCAAAAATACATACACGGTGGAACTATCAAGTGATAAACCAGCATTTAGCTGTAAAAAATATTGATCTGCTGTATCAAAACGGACAAAAAGCACAAAAAGATAATAACAGACCTTGTAAATTTGCACTCTGAAGGCATGCACCAGCCAATAAAGCACCGCGAAGATTTGCCCCAGTAAATTCACATCTTCCCTAGGCAAGATTAAATAACTAAGAGGCCGAAAAATGCATACAATAAATAAACAAACAAAATTCCTCAGTGACTTACTCCCGCAAAGTTGCATTGTGAAAGATGGAAGCCTCAGCATCAACATCCTATTAAATTGAATAATAGGTAGGTATCAAGATAACATGCACAATGTGGTTAGTACCAGCCAATTCTACAATCCCGCACCTAACTAATACAAGACAAGCTCACAAGCATAAAACTTGACAAATTTTGAAACATATTGGAAAATGTGTTCTTTTTCATATTAGCAAGTCTGCATTAATAAGTAACATTGATCATTTGCAACTAAATTACACTAAAAAGATGTATATTTTTTAGATGATCATAAAATTGGATTTTAAATTGTACACAAATTGAAGAAACAGCCCATACTAAATTCACCCCAATCTTAAGTAATTTTGCCAGACTTAACTTGTTGAATTGACACGCAAGTATTATAAGTCTAGTCAGAATCATACTTACCCGAAACTTTGCACACTGAAGGTTTGCTCTTGAAAAGAACACATTTTTTAGACAAGCATAGCTGAAATCTACAAAGGATAAATCCTGAAAATCCAAATCAAAAGACAGACAATATCAGAGATATTATTCTCCATACATTGATCACTTAAGATTTCCTACGAATATGACTTAGATCCCCTTAACATATTGCACTGGTTCATCATCTTGTTACTTCAATTTCTCTCCACATAAGGTAACAAGTCACATGTCATGAACATTCTTAAAGTGCTACATTAGTATAATATTGAAAGCAAATACTGAAATACGGATATATGAGTAACTAATGAGTAGTGACAACTTAGTATAACTGACAAAACTTGTGTTAATGACACTAGATAAAGCTAAATTAAAGACAAGGTATATATTTGACATCTGAAGGTCAATGCACCACTCTGTCAAAATACATTACATTAATTAAATAACTACTTTCACAAGTGATCTATGGGTCTAAAATAATGTTAAAAAGTATATTAATGATATCGAAATTTACCAGTTTAGAGAGGTCAAGGCCAGAAAGATTAACTCCTCGAAACCTAACTTTATCAGATTGTATGCACTTGATAATATCAGTACGTGTTAACTCTGTATGGAGGTCATCATCTTCCTTCCTCTTATTAAGGACAGTATTAATTCCATCTATTAGCCCCTGATATTTCAAAAGTACTCACAGGATCAGCCGATCAGGGATTCCATGAAGGCCTGAAGTTTAAGTTTCTTACTTTCTTTTCAAAATGATCAAGCAACTGGAGCAAAGCTATAGGAAGGTATATGAGGAGATTAAAGTTCAACATGAAGGCTATGGAGCTATCAAAGCAATAATAGCAGGTGCAAGTATGCATTCTATTTGTTTATGATACAATGAAGGACATTCTTTACATTTAAGAAGGGGGTAATTCCATCACAGATTGCTCTTCTCAATACAGATGTCAAAAGAAATGTGAACTGTGTACTAAAATTTAAAAACATCAAAACCTTTCTTTGATTAAAATTTAAAAACACATTATCAATATAAATATATAATGATGGTGCATGGCATTCCCATGATGATGATATTCTTATGACAAATCGATGAAGGAACTCATTTACACATGTTTTAGTCAAAGCTGAAAACTAGACAGTACAATTATGACAATCTTAGAACTACACAAAGCAAACAAGAAGTAGTCTAAGAATGTAAATTTCAGCTTCCAAATCATCGAACCACAATCCATTGGAAAAGTGCAATACTTACAAGTAACTGATAGTACTCAGCCTCCCGCAATAGTTCATTATATTCAGAGTCCTCCAGAGTGGGCACCACACCATCTCTCAACCAATTAAGAATGTGACGGAAGTGTTTACCATCCCTGTCAACAAAGACATATCCCTGCAATCACTCATTGCAATTTTCACCAAATCAATAAACAAAGCCAACAGTGCATAATTGAGGAAACCATATACAAGTATAAACAAAGAAACAAAGAAAGACAGAATTTGACATTGCCTTATCAGAATCTAGGCAGAGAGTATGGCGACCACTGAACATAGCAGCCAGCATTGAATCAGGCTCCCGCTGAGTCAACGTATCAGTGGTGGTGCAGAATTTCTTGCCCCCTGCGAAAAATTTTCACGAACAAGGACCAAAATACATAATTATGACAGATATTCATCTTTCCTCAACCAAGCATTGAACGGTCCAAACTCCAAAATAATAAATTCGCAATTACATAAAATCCCTAATTCTAGAGAATTGGGGAAAAAGAGATTGGAATGAATGGGAGAGATAAGAAACATACCGATGTTGAGGCGAACGACAGAAGGCGAAAGGGATTCGGCGTCCTTCATTGTAGGCAAGAAAGAAAGAGAAGGAAGAGTGTCGCAGTCGCAGGCTCACACCAAAACTACGAGCTCAAGCTTCCATGGCACAACACTGACACTATTTTTCGTTTTTGCGATTTGGAACAAAGGAATCAGGAATTTACAAAACGTTCTCTTCAGTTGAGTTGAGGATATGATTGCCAAAAAAAGAAATTGCTATTAACTACTTCCTCCTTTTTTATTTATTATTTATTTTTATTTTTTAGCTTAATTTTAATTTTGTACAATGTTTTTCTTTATTGTAGAAAATTTATCATTCAATTATCAATTACTATATATCATCAATAAATAAAGTATTACAAGTTATTATATTTTTTCTTCATTAATTAAAGATAATTTGTTAATATTAATTTAAAGAGTACTACTAGGGAGCCAATAAAATAAGTGTAGAATGTGTACAATAATTAATTCTTTGGCCCAATATTAATTAAAAAATGAACATTTAGGATAAAATACTACTAATTTCTCAAACACAATTGAGAAGGAAGGAAGGTAGTTGAGAAGGGGCTTAGATGGAGTATAGGAACTGGTGAATCAGTACGTATTTGGCAAGACCCTTGGCTGCCCCCTCCATACCCCTTTTATCTTAATCCTACCAATAATCCAGTAGCAACAATCTACAGAGTTAAAGATCTATTGAGAAATGATAGAAGTTGGAACCTGGAGCTGATAAATGCACTTTTTTCCCCTGACACAGCTGCTCGAATTTGCGCCGTAAGCTTGAATGAAGATGGAATTGACAAGATCACTTGGGCCTGGAATAGGAATGGAAAATATGATGTGGCCTCTGGATATCAAATTGCATATGCCTTCTCTCATGCCCCAATAGAGCAATTTCCACAGGCAATGCAAAACCCAGCAATTTGGAGAAGACTATGGAGCCTGAAAATGCCATACAAGATTCAATTATTTCTATGGAAGTCTATCCATGAAAAACTTCCTGTTCTTAAATTGCTACATCAACGATTCCCAACAACTTTACCGATTTGTCCAAGATGCGGTGTGGAAGAAGAGACCATTTGTCACTGTCTCCTACGTTGCAAGGCTGCGAAAGAAGTTTGGGGTTTGTCTACATTAGCAGCGATAGCACTGAACCAACCCATGAGTACCTTTGAAGAGTGGTGGAAACAGTTGACGATTTCAATTGGAACCGGAAGAGAAGGTGATAGAAAACTGACCTTGTGTGCTATTCTGTGCTGGAGCCTATGGAAATCAAGGAATCAAGAGATATTCGAGGGAACAAAGACAGCACCTTGGGAGACCTTCAACCTTGCAATGAAACTGCAGCAAGAGATTTGGCCAAACTAAAAGAGCTATCGTTTACCTTCCGCATCCTTATTGAATGATTTTGTGTTGTTTCTCTTAAGTAATTTTCTTCCTTTTCAATAGTCCAGGGCTATATTTTTTGGGAGAACCCCACCTCTAAATTTTTGTCCCAATTTGGACCATGTATTTCCTATTCTTATATGAAGTACAATAATAATAACTTTGGTAAAAAAAAAAACTACGTCGCTTGAGGGTTATGACAAAAAACTTAGTTATGAGTTATGACAAAATTGTTCAATATCCAAAAAATATATCTATAAAGACACTTTTATTAAACACAATTATAAATAAGAGTTGGCAGAAGTTAGCAGATATGCTGTTGGTAACATAGCGGAACCGTTATAATATATATTTTGTGTATAGATTGATTTAATGTTTATTTTTTATTTACACATTGGCATAAAAAAATAAATTCTTTTTCCGAAATCTCCCAAGATTAGGTTGGCAACTCGGCATATATATATGGAGGCTTATCTTAAGCAATGGTAATTTAAGGGGTATGTCTAAAACGAGCACAACCATTATGTGCTTATTGAATGCCCCACATTTATATCGACCATTAGATTTGATTAGTTGAAAATTAAAGGCTAATATGAAAGAAGAGTATTGATGGACTCTAATAAATACAGAATATCTTAGTACATAAATAAATACTTTAAATGACAATACTTTAATACATAATACTTTAAATGGTAAGAGAATCTTTTATTCTTAAATAATTAAATATAAAACATAAATACAAAAATATGAGTATTCTTTATTCAATAAGATTAATTATTATGCAAAAAAGAATAAATGTATAATTTGATAAAATACTAAAAACTGAATCTTTGCTCTCTGCAACCTCGATGTTTCTCTCTCTGATTGCTTTTCTGTGTTGATTTCAATTTGTAGTGGATCTGCGATTAGTTGAAGAGAGTGTATTTGGTCATGCTGTTATTTTGTAGTTGTCTTTTACTCTTTAGTTCACATAATTTCGTGTCACATATAAATTCTTGATTATCAGGATACATTAATCTATGATTTAGGGTCATGATAGATAATTATTACATATATTAAAGTGATACTTGAATTAGATATGCATTTGATCCATCCATCTATTAGAATTTAAATTGGACTATATCAATTAGATCAAAGCCGTTCTTTGAAATGGTTATGGATCATTGGATCGTACACAAGATCCGTTGCATTAGATATTCAAAGGATACTTATATCTTTACTCTCCGTCCTGCTTCGAGTTACAGTGTATGTTCCTTCAACGTGCTTGAGTTATGAAGGAATAGTGGAAGGGAGGAAATATAGTTCAGTCAACAGAAAATGTATTTTTTAATAGAAGGGTGGAACGAATTTAAGTAATAATGATTTGGTAAAAGAATATAAATTTACTTTTTAATATTTACAAAAATTATATAATTATCCATCTTAAAAAAATATTTAATTATAAAATGGTTCTACTTTAGTTAAGATATTAACTCTCATTGAGTTAAATTAACTCAAATTAAAATTAAACATCTAATTAAAATGTGTCACGTCATAGAGGCTAATTTACATGTTGTTATAGAGAGTGTTGGGTAGAATTTACCTATATATATAAATTTGGTCGAAATAGAGAATAAAAAATTTAACTAAAACAATAAAAAAATACTTGAAAATAATAAAAATAAAAACTGTTCTTATTATAAATATATAATTTTAAATATTATATATATAAAACTTTAAATGTTAATTTTAATAAATAAAAAATATTTATTTTTTATATTTATATATTTTATATTTTTAATTATGTAAGTTTGATTAGTTTAGGTCTTACTAATATAAGTAAATATATAATGTAATAGGCATGTATTTAGAATTATATTATTTTTATTCCGTTTTCTTAAAAAAATTGAAAAAAATAAAAAAGTAATAAATTTTGAATATAATAATCTAATTATTTGTCAAGTAATATAAAATAAAATTTTAATTATTTTATATTTTTATGTTACAATTTAAAATTTTATTTTAATATGATTTTTTAATATCATAAAAAAATTTTGCATAATAATTAATCTTATTGTTACGGATCCGGCCCACCATCCCGGATCCAAGACCGAACCCAACACCGGTTCCCCGGGTCCGACCCGTTCCTCACTTCTAGAAGGCCCGAAAACGGCACTCTCGGTTTCCTAACTGACTTTTGAATTCAAACGTCTCCCTTATCTTAGCCAAATAAGATAAGATATTCTCCATCACCTATAAATAGAGGACCCAGGTCCCTCCAGGTATTCGTTCATTCCACACACCTTACACCTCTCAGATCCATTCTGACTTGAGCGTCGGAGTGTCTTTGCAGGTACCTCCCCCCATCGCCCCAGTCAAGTGATCCGGCATCCGCCTCGACCCGCAGGTTCCCGATCCATCTCCCAACCCGTACCAGAGACATCTTGTACATTGGCGCCGTCTGTGGGGACCTGCGCCGACTAAATCGGAATGGGGGACATACCGGAAGAAGCCTCCTCAAGTCAGGAGGACTCTCGACCAAGAAATCCGACCCCAGAACATCAAGAGGTCACAAACCAAGCTAGGATAACGAGCGCTATCCACCACACAAATGATCGTATATTGACGGAACCACGACATCCCGAGAACACGGGAGATAAAGCAGCTCAAATCATCCAAGATCTCTGCCTCCGGGTCCAAGAGCTCGAAGGCAAATTGACCACCAAAAACAGACGCCATAACGAACACGGAAGCCATGCGACTTCCCGGTCAAGATCCCGTCATGGCAGGTCACCGACTCGGCGACATGATACGAGAAACGGTCGCAGCACCTCGCGCGACCACAGACGGGAAAAATCGCCAGAACGGCGATACAGCAAAAGGCACAACCGTAACGCTTCCCGAGACCTAAGCCACCAACGCGACTCAGATGAAGAGCGGCGACACCGAGACACAAAACGCACGAGAAACGACCATATAATAATGGGCGCTACACCCTTTACAGAAAGAATCCTAAGAGCAAAACTCCCCAAAGGCTTCGACAAACCTACCAGCTCCTCACCATAACCCAACACCCAAAGAGAATCAACGGGACCACCCAAGGCCAACCAGCCGGACACCGAGAATAGGAAAATTCTCTAATTACACGCCCCTAACTGCACCAATTACCGAGATATACCACCAAATAGCGGATCGAGGCATCATTCCGAAAGCCCGACAACTCAAGGAAAGGACAGGAGGCAACAAAACCCTCTACTGCGAATACCACCGAGGTTACGGTCACAAAACACAAGATTGTTTCGACCTTAAAGACGCCCTTGAACAAGCCATACGAGACGGCAAACTCCCAGAATTTACCAAAATCATCAGAGAACCGAGACGCGCGGGGAGAGACAGGTCACCGGAGAGAGAAGGACGTAACCCGAGAACCCAAAAGCGACCCCCTAGAGAAAGTCCAGAAGAAGACCCGACCATCATAGTAAACGTCATCACGGGCAAAGATGCACCATGCAAGTCAAAATCCAAGATAAAAAAAGACCTCCAGGTAATGGCCGTCAGAAACCAAGCCCCAACTCCCGTGACCAACAAAGCAATAAGCTTCCTACCCGAGGACTGCCAGCACGGCACCGCAGCCGAAGACGCACCCTTCGTGATCTCGGCGAGAATCGGAACCGGACTAGTCCGAAGAATACTAGTAGACACCGGCGCAGATTCCAACATCCTCTTTCGAGGGGCCTTCGACAAGCTTGGGCTCCGCGACGAAAATCTCCAGACGTACCGCAACGGTGTCACGGGACTCGGGGACAACTTCCTCAAACCGGAAGGCTCCATCACACTCCCCCTCACCATAGGAACCGGTGACAAGAGGAGGACAATCCTAGCCGAATTCGTGGTCCTAAAAGACTCCACTGCCTACAACGTCATCCTCGGAAGAAAGACGATCAATGACTTTTCGGCCATCATCTTTACCAAGTACCTCCTTATGAAGTTCGTAGCGGAGGACGACTCCATCGGGACCATCCATGGAGATCGGGAAATCGCGGTAGAATGCGACAACACCAGCCTGGCTTTACGGAAAAAATCCTGCGACGCTGCCGGGATATTCCTAGCCGACCTAGACGCCCGACAAGACGGCCAACCTAGACCAGAGCCGGAAGGCGACATGGAGAAACTGCAAATAGGACAAACCAAGGACGAGTACACCTTCATCAACAGGAACCTCCCCTATGACCAGAAAGCCAAAACGGCGTCATGATCGAACAATCGGTCCGATACGATTTCCCGGTCTCAAACAACCAAGCAGAATACGAGGCCCTCCTGGCAGGCCTAACCCTAGCCAGCGAAGTCGGGGCAAAAGTCCTGGAAATCAACACGGATACGCAAGTAGTCAGTTCCCAAATCAACGGAGACTACCAAACGCGAGATCCCCTACTACAACAATACCTCGCCAAGGTCAACAAACTAAAAGAAGAATTTGACCAGGTAACCATACAGCACGTCCCCAGGGAAAGAAACGCCAGAGCCGACCTCCTCTCTAAACTTGCTAGCACCAAACTAGGACACGGCAACAAATCGCTAATTCAGGAGGTCGTCAAAACGCCGTCTGTATCCCTAACAGCCGACACCCACCTGACACACTCCCACCACAAGTCATGGACCTACCCCATCCTACAGTACCTCCTCAACAGAACACTGCCCGAAGACCCCAAAGAGGAAAAACGAATAAAAAGGGAGGCCGCCGGCTATACGGTCGTCGTAGGACAACTATACAAACGTGGACTCTCGCAACCCCTGCTCAAATGCGTCGAGCCCGGGAACACGGAATACATACTACGCGAAATCCATGAAGGCTGTTGCGGCCACCACATCGGAGGTAAAACCCTTGCCCAAAAAGTCATCCGCGCCGGCTACTTCTGGCCCACGATCATCCGGGACTCCATGCAACTAGTAAAAAACTGCGATAAATGTCAAAGGCATGCCAACATCCACCAAGCCGCCCCGCACCAGCTCAGCATCATATCGGCAGAACGGCCATTCGGCACCTGGGGGATCGACCTTGTCGGACCTTTTCCCACGGCACCAGGCCAACTCCGATATCTCATCGTCGCCATAGACTATTTCACCAAATGGTAAATACGGAACAAAAACACGGCCACAACTGGAGGACCGATCACCCTCCGGGCCCAACCCACGGATATCCATATAAACCCGACCACACGACGGTCCACCCATCCCAAATATGGGAATAAGATTAATTAAACGGAATAGCTTTAAAACGGAACATACGAAAAGAGCCCGAACGGCTGGAAAAGTCATTAAAACAAAATCCAAAAGCTACGGAGTCACGGTTACACGGCCCACGGCGAAACCAAAAGTATTGCAAAACGTTGGCAACGTCCTTATCCTCCTGGGACAAACCATTGTAGGTGAATTTAGTTAGAACCGACGGGCCAGCTTGGAAATTTCAGTATGTCGGAAACCGACGTACGCCCTCCGGCGACAGCCAGAAGGGATGATGCCCCTGGACAGGACGCACCTTGAAATACTCCCATTTAAAACCATGAAAAGAATCCTCAAATAAGCCAAAAATACGGCGATGAGGCTGAGCACGGAAAGACATATACCCCTTCTTATGCTTCCCCTCCTTAGTCGGGAGAGTGCATAAGAAAAGAAAAAGAAAAACAGGAACGGAAGCCGGAAGGTCGAGATACCGGCACACCAACTCAAACGACCGCACAGCAGCCCAGCTGTTCGGGTGAAGTTGAGACGGCGCCACGGAACACCGACTTAACAGATCCTGAACAAACGGCGAGAAGGGGAGTCGCACGCCAAGCCGAGTGAACATCGACTCATAAACCCACATCCAATCCGGAACGGTGGGGGAACGCAGATTCAAGTAACAAACGCGCTCGTCGGCATCCGGGAGGATGAGCTCATACCGCCCCTCCTCATCACCACCACCACAGATGGCCCCCTGATCACGGAGCCGTTGAAGGTCGCCCTCCGTCATCCGCGACGGAACGCCCCATACATCACTAGTCACCCAACCATAACGATTGGGAACGCCCCTGGAAGGGGCTACTGGAGCTCCCACACCCTCATTTCTCCGCCGTTGCATAGCTAAAACAGGGAGGAGCACCACCATCAGCCTGCTAACCCTAGACAGAAGCAAGACAGAAACCTACACACCACTACCAAACCAACACGGCGGTACACCGCAATCACCGAATGAACACGGCGGTGCTCAACCCCTCCAAAAACTCAAAAAACTACCCCCCCAAAGAAACCAGTTCAACGCAAAACTAAAAACAGGCAGAACAATGCATGGCAAAAGACAGAGCAGCATTCACAAAATAACAGGAAAGAATAAGCGAAACGTGCTAACCTAGAAATGCAGAAAGAACACTTGAGAAAGCTCGAAAAGCAGAAGCAGCAAGCAAAAACCAAAAAATGAAAGACCACAGAGAAAGGAGGAGACTTTCTGTTCAGATAGAAATTCTTCAGAAGAGAATGGAAAAAGGAAAAAGAAAGGGAAACGAGCGAGGGAACTGAAATAAAAATCCAAAACGGTTTCAAAGAGAGGGGTGAAAAGACACAATTGCCCCTAGGCGCAGTTAAAGCTAGTAGGGGCAGAAGAGGGAAAGCGTCCCTTCACATTTAATGACCCTCCCTCGAAAAAAGAAGCTAATAAAGCCTCGAAGAACGCAACAGACACGGCAGAATCGGAGGAGTCACGTCAAACCAAAAAACGGTCAGACGAGCCTTCAGCGAAGCCGGAGCCGAGGCAGCGATCTCCCTCCAAAAAACAAACGAACTCCCGAGACAAACTGAAGCCCACGGTTAAGCATCGCGCCTTTCAGCGACAGACCGACCTTGTTCGCTCCCCCGCTGCGGGGGCAACTGTTACGGATCCGGCCCACCATCCCGGATCCAAGACCGAACCCAACACCGGTTCCCCGGGTCCGACCCGTTCCCCACTTCTAGAAGGCCCGAAAACGGCACTCTCGGTTTCCTAACCGACTTTCGAATTCAAACGTCTCCCTTATCTTAGCCAAATAAGATAAGATAAGATATTCTCCATCACCTATAAATAGAGGACCCAGGTCCCTTCAGGTATTCGTTCATTCCACACACCTTACACCTCTCAGATCCATTCTGACTTGAGCGTCGGAGTGTCTTTGCAGGTACGTCCCCCCATCGCCCCAGTCAAGTGATCCGGCATCCGCCTCGACCCGCAGGTTCTCGATCCATCTCTCAACCCGTACCAGAGACATCTTGTACACTTATTAAATAAAGAATACTCATATTTTTGTATTTATGTTTTATATTTAATTATTTAAGAATAAAAGATTCTGTTACCATTTAAAGTATTGTATATTAAAGTATTGTCATTTAAAGTATTTATTTATGTACTAAGATATTCTGTATTTATTAGAGTCCATCAATGCTCTTTTTTCATATTAGCCTTTGATTTTCATCTAATCAAATCTAACGGTCGATATAAATGTGGCGTATTCAATAAGCACATAATGGTTGTCCTCGTTTTAGACATACCCCAATTTAAGTATTCCAAAAAAGAAAAAGTAAAAAAATATCCGGTAATTAACAACGCCGTGTAATAGCATTGAATTACAACCCTTTGTGATAATCCCTTCACATTATCCTTCATTAATTCATTTCCTTTCCGGGCCTATAAATAGCACTAAACCACAACGCTTATATGCCTCACACCAGAAAATTAAAGCCGAAAACAAATTAGAAAAAAAAATGTCAGGAATCATCGAAAAGATTGAAGAGGTCCTCCATATTGGAGGGAACAAGGATGGTGATCACAAAGATGATGACCACAAAGGAGATCATAAGGAAGAACACAAGGATCATCATGATGATGAGAAGAAAAAGAAGGAAAAGAAGGATGATGATGGAGATAGCATTGTGGACAAGATCAAGGACAAGATCCATGGAGATCATGATGACAAGGACGAGCACAAGGGTGAAGAGAAGAAGAAGAAGAAAAAGAAGAAGGACAAGAAAAAGCATGAGGATGGCCATGATGACCATGACCATGAAAGCGACAGCGGTAGCGGCAGCGGCAGCGACAGCGATTAGATCTTCATTCTACAGCTTAATGCTAATCATCTTTAAGGTAGTGTAACTATGTTTTAATTTGTTGATAATTAAACCTTGAATCTGAGATTATGTGTGATTATTATCAGATTATCACCATAGCCATTATTATTGACCTTTAAATGTTTTTTTTTGGGAGAGGTCTACAGCTTAATCTTTAAGGTAGTGTAACTATGTTTTAATTTGTTGATAATTAAACCTTGAATCTGAGATTATGTGTGATTATTATCAGAATTATCAGAT
>NC_029794.2:133398059-133400384 GCF_000816755.2 Arachis ipaensis
TAATTGTCTTTAAAAAATTCTTTTACAATAATGAGTATGAAAATTAAATTATATATATTGTTGAACTAACACATTTTTTAGGATAATACAATTTGCCATCTTAATGAGATTAAGTATATGTAATATGAGCCAATGAGTTATAGCTCAAATGGCATAATCTCCCCATACTCAATTAAGAGGTTGCGGATTCGAATCTCATATCTTTGGTAAAAAGTAAAAAATAAAAAAAATATATGTAATATGAGATAACATAAGCTAAATATAATTAGAATAGTTTAAAGGTGGAAATTTAAGGGAAAACAGTGTGAAAAATTTTGTATGATGTAGAAAAACCGAAAAAGAGTCAAGGACACAATTGGATCCGCATTTGACGTTGACACCAATCCTTAGTGCAGATGATTTTGTGAGATAATACTCAATTTGGTCCCTAAACTTATACGCGAGTCTCAATTTAATTCCTGAGATTTCAATTGTCTCTATTTAGTCCTCGAAGTTTATAAACGTGCCTCATATTAGTCCCTAAGACCATTTTTAGTATAAAAACGTTAATAGAGCGCTGTTGTAGGCTATCACATGTCACGTTAAAACTTGTAAAATAATACAGTTTTGGTTTTCACATTTAAATTGCTCAAAAACGACATCGTATTACTTATTTTGTTAGGTAAAATTTTAATAAACACCATTTAGAATGTTGTTTTTAGGTTATTTGAGTGCCATCAAAACTAAAACGACATCATTTTACAAAGTTTAGTGTGGCATCCGACTGTCACGACAGTGTTCAGTTAACGTTTGTACGTTGAAAATTGTTTCAAGGACTATCATGAGTTATGTTCACAAAATTTGGGGACTAAATAGAAGCAATTGAAACTTTATGGACTAAATTGAGACTCGCGTGTAAGTTCAGAGACCAAATTGAGTATTATCTCTAAATTTTTTTCAAACAGTCAAAATCCAATTTAACTCCAATCTAAATAACCCTTTCATGTAGTAATCATACAGTGAATTAAAAATTATAGATTGAATCTAAGTATTATTGTTGTTATAAATATAATGATTATAGAGAGAATATGGACTAAACTTGGTTTCTTATTTTTGTCATGCATGTAGTAGGTGTATGGGACCATGGCAGCGAGGAGCCTAAAATAATTATTAAGAAAGGGATGATTATGTTTCTTTATGTTTTTTTTTTTTTTTTTCTTCTGAAATTGGTTTAGTAGTTCTGTGTTTTAAATTTATATATCGTAAATGTATAACCTCACTAGCTACTTTGTTTCGGTTGGCTGTACATAAGCTTTAAGAAATAAATGAAGATTTTTAATTTTTAGTGAGATCTTGCGTTCATAAAAAGATTACATACCCATGAGATATTCTGGCAGTTGTATTATTGCGTATCGTCTCGAATTGAACGATTTACATGCTTGCACTAATAAGAAAAAAAAAATGGCATCTTACCCTTTGGCATAGTTGGAAAGAGGGAAGGAACCTAGAACCTTTTTTTTTTCAATTTTAAACAGGGTATAATTACATTTTTTTTTTAAATATTCGAACTTGAGGTCACAAACTCAATGGCATTAGTCTCGTGAATGTGTTAATATTATTGAAATTAATTTAAACAACTTGAGTTAGTCAATTGGCAATACTTATTTCAAATGTTCGTGATATAAAAATTTAAATATTATTTAAAAGTTATTTATTTATATTTTTAAAATATTTAATTTAATTTGATATATTTTAATTTTGTTTATTTAGTTATTAGATTGAGTTTTATGTTTATGAGCTTAGAAATTTTTTTGTAACCTAATAAGAGATTATAAATACCTTATAAACTATTATATATAGTCTTAGTATTGAGTGATTAGAAGTGTCAAGACACTTTTTGGTTTCGTGATAAAATCATAGTGTGGACAAGTGAGGCGAAAA
This sequence comes from Arachis ipaensis, assembly GCF_000816755.2. Taxonomy (NCBI): domain Eukaryota; kingdom Viridiplantae; phylum Streptophyta; class Magnoliopsida; order Fabales; family Fabaceae; genus Arachis; species Arachis ipaensis. The sequence goes on from NC_029794.2 coordinate 133,399,980, forward strand.
ATTAGTAGAAGGTTGATAAATCTCTTCGATTCAATTCTCAAATTATGGTGTGAACAAGTTAGGTTGATAAATTTTTTCTCGTTGCATCAAGAAATTGGATAGAAAGTAGAGTGATTGTTTTTATATTCAATTTTAATCCTTTTTTTTCTATTTCAATTACAATTTTTTTTTTATTTAATTTTAATTATGGTCTTATTTATTCTTTTTTTTTCTTATCATTTAGTATCAAAGCATTCTAAATAATATAAACTAATAACTTTTAAATAATATTTGAACTTTTGCATATTACGAACATTTGAAGCACGTATCAGTTAGTTAGTTAACTCATACGTTTAAGCAAATATCAAGATTCAAATTCTCCTTATGTGCGCAATAATCTATTGGCTAACATCTAGCAATAAACTA
>NC_029794.2:133400425-133400777 GCF_000816755.2 Arachis ipaensis
TCTATATTTGTTTTCTTTGAAATTTTTAAAAAATTTAAAAGGTAACCTAACGATTAATTTATTTTAATTTTGTCGACATTTCGCAAAATTGTTTGTACCATTACCAAAACACTATAAAATCTTGATAACCTCAAATTAATTACTAATTTAGAGTTATTTGTTTCATTTTAGTTATGTTATTGTTGTCTACTCTCATAAATTAATAGGTTATATAAGCCTAGAGCTAGATGAGCATCCATTTGTTCTTGAAAATTTATAGCAAATTTGGTTCGAGATTAAAGTGAGATAAAAGAAATTTTAAATAAACTTACATGTAAAATTTTATATAGAATTTATTCATTAAAGTTTTAGT
>NC_029794.2:133401085-133405232 GCF_000816755.2 Arachis ipaensis
CTAAATCTCTAAGTCATAAAATCTCATAGTATATATATTATTGAACTATTTAATTTGTTCTATAAAGTATAAACTTAGCTAATAAAAGAAGAAATATAAATGGTTATTTGTGGCCACTCCCATACACACGACATAAACGTCTTTTTTTACGGACGATGAGGTGGATAGACTAATTAATTGGCATGTGTCTATTGTTCATTAATTAATTAATTAATACAGCAGCTAAGTTATTTTAGGAAAATCGGTTAATAAAAAATATACGGTTTTAAGTGAACCAAAGATTTTTTTCTATTTAACCAAAAAATGAACCGCAATTTAATAAACCGGTTAATTTTTGTAGACTTCTTTATTTTTTTATTTACTTTTAAATTTTGGACTTTATAATATCCAAACAATAAATTTAAATTGAAAATGGACTGGACCAATACATTACACTCTTATAATTTGAGTTCTTATATGTTACTTTAGTATTTTTAATTTATTTTTAAATGTAATTAGAAGTTTTAAAATAGTAAATTAACTAATTAAATATCACAGATTAATAGATAAAATGAAAGTAACAAATAAATTAATTCAACCAAAAGAAAAAAATATGCTAAATTTATTATGTTCAGTAGAAGAAAATACACATAATTAAAGCAATCAAGTAGAAGAAAAATTGAAACAGACACAAGTAAGAATAGGTCTGAGAAGAGGTGAACGACAACAGTAATGGTCATTGGATAAGAAAAAGAGGAGAAGATTGCGTGTGGCGTAATCACGATAGACGGCTCTCTCGTGCACCGTTAATCGTGGAGGATGCGTTGCTTCTGCTGGCAGACGACTAGTGTGTCGTCGCTCTTATTTTGTATATAGGGGTGTGTTGTAGTGATTCCTCCCTAATCCGTCAATCATTGCTAATTGTTTTACACATGAAGGGAGCTTGCTTATTTTGGATTAGGAGTGTGGAATGAAGTCAATAACTTAAAAAAAATGGTTCTAGGCTGTCCATAAAGGTCTGGAAACTAATATTAGAGAAAAGACAAATTTGACTCTTAATTAAGTTCTATAAACTATTGTGCATAAATTAGATGTTCAATTCAATCTGATGCTTCAAAAAACTAATTCTATAATTGATTTGCTTAATAGTATTTGATTCTTAATATATTTTCTAGACAAAAAATACACTTGTGTGATTATCTTTTTAATCAACTAAAAAATTAAATAAATATATAATTGTATCTAAATATAAAATAAAATAGACTAAAACATAAATATTGTTAACATATTAAAGATTAAAAATTCAGCTTAATTCTTATTTCATTTCTTATTCAAGATCATCCAAATTTACATCTCATCATGCATACCAAATTAAAAAAAAAATATTTCTATAAAAAAAAGAATATTATAAAGGTATATATATACTACTATCATTTTCTTTTCATTAAATTTTCTTGCAACAATAATAAGTTCCATGCCTTTGTGGAATTTACTCCAATATGTGGAGTAGAATTTATTCTATCTCCACCATTATTGATTGGCACCTTAACTTCTATTTATTTATTTATTTATAAGTGAGCCACATCTATTTATTCTTACTATTAAGAATATTAATAAAATATTTATGTATACACTAAAAATAAATGGTCAAATGAGTTATTATATATTCATATATAAATACACAAATTTATTGTTTGGATATTATAAAGTCCAAAATTCAAAAGTAAATAAAAAAATAAAGAAGCCCACAAAAATTAACCGGTTTACTAAATTGCTGTTCATTTTTTGGTTAAACAGAAAAAAATCTTTGGTTCATTTAAAATCGTATATTTTTTATTAACCGATTTTTCAAAAATAACTTAGCTGCTGTATTAATTAATTAATGAACAATAGACACATGTCGGTCAACTAGTTTATCCACCTCATCGTCCGTAAAAAAAGACGTTTATAGCGTGGGTATGTGAGTGGCCGCCTATTTGTTATATTCTGCCACATGCTATTCTCCTAAAGTAAGCTCAAATGCCATAAAGGGGACTCTTAATTTCAACTATGCACTAATGCACAATAGCTGAATTCAGGTGAGTCCACATGTAGTCTTGAACGTTTCATACACAATTATTCTTATTATTTAAATGTTCTTCTTCTTTCTACTTGTCTTCTACTACTATTGCCAAACACCAAAGTAAGAACTGATTCTCATCTTGCACTTGAGGCAAATGGCTGTGCGTGTTCTGCCTAATACTTTTGCATGTTTGAATTAGTTTCTTTTAGTATATTTATTTGAAGAGTTTTAGGCGCATAATTTGTGATGTGTAATCATCAATTAATCATTATCAATATTTTTAATGATGTGAGATGACATCTAATGAATATGATTACTCATTTTTCTTTTGATGGTTAAGTACTGACCAAATTTTAATAAAAATGTTAGTCCCTAAACTTTCTATATTTATTATTTTCGTCCTAACAAAAATTTCTTTTGAATTATCATTAAGCAAAGAAATAATCTCATTAAAAACATTAAAATAAACAGAAAATTTTAAGTTTTAAAAATATCTCTTTATATATATTCTAAAGTATCTCTCAGTCCGACATAGTAAAGATTAATTCGTTGCGGATCTAAACTTCATCTAAAGATTTGTCACTCACTAATGGATTGCTGCATGCACAAGACGATATTCAAACTCCCGACACTTACTTAAACGAATGAGTGAGCTTACTATTCAACTATCCCAAGTTGGTTGTGCCAATAATTATAACTAACGAATTTCACATTTCAGTGTACTTGGCGCATCAAATCAAACATGAAATAAAAAAACTAATAGTGCTAAGCAAAAAGGAAATAAGAGTATCCATTTGTTTATGTCCATACTATGGTTTGGCCAAGTAAACGAATCATGTTTCTTGCGTACTCAGACTTGGCAACACAAAACGTTAATGCTTCTTGTTGGTCGCAGTGGAATGTTTTCCCACATTGCCAAACCAAATATTATATGATTATATCCACCTGATGTACCTATTCGTACTAGTTAAGGAATGAATGATTCATAGAAAACAATGAGAGAAAAGGCAAGCATCTCAAAAGAATCTGAATTTTCACACTACATCATGGTCCCATTTTTAATGATATGTTATTATTATCACCAAAATTAACGGCTCCTCATAAATTACGTCTAATTCAACAACAAAATTTGGCTCTTTGTTTGCAAAATAGTCGTAAACCAAAACACTGAAAGTGACGCGCAGCAGAAGGAAATAGACATATTGAATTACAATAATGGAAAAGTCTAGAAGCCAGCAACTTTGTTAAATTCTGGTTAACATGTAACCAGCAAAGAAAAGTGAGCTATTGAATAAAATCTCGGAAAAGTTTAGGGGCCAGCAGTTTTGTTGATTTTTGGCCAGCATGTAGCCAGCAGAAAAAGGTGAGTCATTGGATGAAATCTCACACCATTAGATCATCATTGATGGCTATTTGATGGCTACCAATCACAAAAGTTGCTGGCCCCCTAACATTGCTCTAAAATCTCACACCAATCTTACACCATTAAAACCATCATTAATGACTATTTGATGGCTAAAAATCACAAAAATTGCTGATCCGTGATATTTCTCTTACAATAATCCTTCCACTTGTAGACTTCTCCATTCCAAATAGTGAAATACGGTAATTATTCTATATTTAAATTTTTTTAGTAACAAATAATTGCTTTTATAAAATATAAGCAACAATAATTAATTCGATTAGCAAACATAAGAAATGACAAAAAAAATAAACACAAAATATTAATTAATGATTTTTTTAATCTATTTACATAATTAAGATGAGAATTTTAAAGTATTAAGATGTTTAAATAAGAATTTTTTTTAGTTATCGACAGCATTTTTTAGCCTATCAAACTAAGAATTAATCTGTTACGGATCGAAATTTTATTTAAAAATTTAATAACACAAATATGTATATTGATAATTTAACTAAATTTGGCTATATTTTTTTATCATTTAATTATTATGTCTTTAACTCTTTATTTAATCATATTTTTTTTTTCTTGTTGATATAAGACGGATTCTAGAATAATTGCTATATAGGTTTTTTTTTTATGTCTACTATGTTGTTGATATATAAAAAATATGTGCATCGAGCTGTTACTTTAATTTGTTAAGTCTC
>NC_029794.2:133406072-133408906 GCF_000816755.2 Arachis ipaensis
ACATTATTTTCAATTGTAAAATAAATCTAATATAAAATTTATTAGAAATAAATTTTTGTTGAATTTAGATTTAGAATCTTTATTTTAATTAAATTTCAAATAAAAGTTTGAAAGGTGTTTTTTATACTTAAATATTGGCTCAAATGTTGACTGCTTAAAATAAAGGTAGCCCCCAAAGCTTATATAGTATTGTTTAGAGAGAAGCCAAGGAATAGTATATAACTGCATTGAGTTATTGACAGTTAAGACGCCGAATAGAACAAGTCATCATTGATTTTTTCACCCACCACTTGGCACATTCTTAAAACATAGCCGGCCCCTTGTGCATCCCCCAATCTCTAATAATACCCCCTTCAAACTTCACCTTCTTCACTTCCTTTCATTTTTCTCAACACTCTTCCAAGTAAGTAAAGATGGATAGATTAATAAGATTAGACCCCTCAAACATAGTCCCAATAAGAGTTGAACCTGGTCAAAAATGTCAAGGCAAGATCACCTTGAGAAACGTCATGTACACTATGCCGGTGGCTTTCAGGCTTCAGCCACTCATTAGGACTCGTTACGCCGTCAAGCCACAAACCGGTGTCATATCACCGTTAGGCACCGTAACGGTTGAGATTTTCTACTACCTTCCTCCGGGTTCCAATCTTCCACATTCTTTCCCTCACACAGATGATTCCTTCCTTCTCCACAGCGTCGTCGTCCCCGGCGCAACCATCAAAGAACCTTCCTCCATGTACGATGCTGTTCCCACTGACTGGTTCACCACCAAGAAGAAGCAAGTCTTTGTAGATAGTGGAATCAAGATCATGTTCGTTGGGTCTCAGATCCTAGCTCAGCTTGTTTCCGATGGTTCAATGGACCAAATCAGAGAGGTACTAGAAAAGAGTGACCCCTCATGGAAGCCTGTGGATTCCGTTGATTCACAAGGACAATCGTTGCTACACCTCACGATTTCGCAACGACGAGCTGATCTTGTTCAGCTGCTTCTTGAATTCGAGCCGGACATAGAAGCTTCGAGTCGTTCTGGGTCGACCCCACTCGAGTCCGCGTCCTCTTCGGGCGAAGCCTTGATTGTGGAGCTTCTGCTGGCCCACAGGGCCAACCCAGAACGATCCGAATCATCTGTGTTCGGACCGATTCATTACGCAGCTAGAGCGGGACACGTGGAGGTTCTAAGGCTTCTCCTTCTCAAAGGTGCCAAGGTGGACGCACTCACAAGAGATGGCAACACGGCGTTACATCTCGCCGTGGAAGAGCGAAGAAGGGATTGCGCTAGGCTCCTTCTGGCAAACGGCGCAAGAACGGACGTTAGAAACACGCGGGAAGGTGACACTCCTTTGCACATAGCGGCATCCACGGGTGACGATCACATGGTGAAGCTCTTATTGCAAAAAGGCGCGAACAAAGACGTGAGAAATCTACAGGGCAAGACCGCGTATGACGTGGCAGCTGAGAACGGACACGCGCGTCTCTTCGACGCGCTTCGGTTGGGTGATAACTTGTGCGTGGCAGCGAGAAAAGGCGAGGTTAGAACAATCCAGAAGCTTCTAGAAAGTGGCGCATCGATCAATGGAAGGGATCAACACGGATGGACAGCACTTCACAGAGCATCGTTTAAAGGGAGAATGGATGCGGTTCGTGTTTTGGTGGAAAAAGGGATCGATGTTGATGCGAAGGACGAAGACGGTTACACTGCGTTGCATTGCGCTGCTGAGTCGGGTCATGCTGACGTCACGGAGTTTCTGGTGAAGAAAGGTGCTGACGTGGAAGGAAGAACCAGCAAAGGTGTAACTGCTCTGCAAATAGCGGAGTCGTTACACTATGTAGGGATCACAAGGATTCTTGTTAATGGAGGCGCTACGAGAGATAACAATTTGAATCAGATAGCAGCGCCTGCTGTAATTCCTTTTGGGAAAAACATGGAAGATGGAAGTTTGTTGATGAAGAAGAAAAAGATCTCTAGGAGCAGAGTGGTACGGGGTAATAATAATAACTTTGATCGTTCTTCAACGCCTCTGGCTGTGCTCTAATTAAACTCTAAAGCTAGCTAGCTATAGCTATAAGCTCGTTTTGAAATTGATTATAATGAGAAGAATTATTATTGGAGATGATTTGAGGCTTTTGGCTGGTGTAATTCTTAAGTTGTTGAATGGGAACTGTAGATTTGTTAAGAATGTTGTTTTCTGATGTTAATTATTTGAGAAAGTCTAGGGAGCCAATTTAGAAAGTATTAGAGATATCATTATTAGTGTTACGTTATCCTGTCAGGTTATGCTTTTGGGATGAGTGGTTTCAGGATATGGTATAAGAGTTCCAGATGCGGAAGGTCAAGAGTTTGAACTTTGGTGAACCCAAAATTAACTTTTTATAACATGAGATGTTTATTATCCTTGGTATCCGGATGGTTATCCGGATGGTTATTCTGCATAGTATAAGTGATGTTCATTTAATTCATAAACCGATTTAGCCCATTGTACATATTGTACACTTAGGCCATTGGCTCCCTAGCACTACTCTAATTATTTTTCATACTCTTGAGAAGATTTTTGCATTCGGGCTTAGCTTGGACCATCCATTCGTATACAATGGCATAGGTATCAAACATTGATGTTAATATTGCCAAAAATAAAGGGGAGCTACTCAGATAATATAAATACGCCTAAAACGTCTTTTTTTAAAGATATTTTTTAGTAATTAAAATTTAGTATATATAATTGATTAAATTATGTTATTTTTGTTAAAATTAGGCTAAATAAATTAATTTAACCGAAAAAATAGTAAATCAAATCTTGAACTGATCTAAATTAATATTATTTTTTTTTATAAAAAAT
>NC_029794.2:133409326-133442410 GCF_000816755.2 Arachis ipaensis
AAATTTATAATCATATTCGCAAATAATAATTATAAAAATGGAGACAGTGTTTTCAAAGAAGTGTAGAATAGAGATGATAGTTACAAGAATTTGATTTCAATATGCTTCTTAAGGCGATAATATGCTCCGTTTGAGTAAATAAGTTAAACAAAAATATAGATAACCAACAAGATTTTTGAACAATATGTAAACAATGTGAATTAATAGGGTTAAAAGAGTAAATTTAATTAGTAACATTAAATTAAGGTGTAGTATATTTTCATTTGATTAGTGGTTGTTCATGTTATTCAAAATTTTTATTGTTCCCCTAGCACTCCCCATAAGTTAAATAAGTTCTTTTGGAGGAAGAGCTTAAAATATAAGAATTTTTATTAATAGCAACTTATAAATAAGTTATTTTGTGTTTGGATTTTTAGTTATAAAAATACTTATTTTAAAGTTGTAGCGTTTGAATAAATAACTCAAAAAATATATTTTTTTTACAGAAGTGAATGAATATTAAATAACGATGATAACAAATACTTTCCAATATTAAATGTTGATTTTACATAACCTAATCACTAATATTGTGTATGATATGGTAGGTGAAAATAAAAAAAAAAATATAAAATATGTGTCAATGTATATTTTATTGCTGTTTTTTATTTTTTTTGCTCCTATTAGAACTCTCTTCTTCTTTATTGAGGTAAAAAATTTGCTATAATTAACTATGAAAACAATAGCAAGTTATAAAATTACATATGAAAAAAATAAAATTAAAACTGAAATTTCATACCACAGTTAAATACAAATTTAATAATAAAAAATAGAGTTATAAAATTATAAAAAAATACTTAGAAGGAATATATGCAGGTTGTTCAAATGCAATATTGTTTGAAAATGGTGGTGGAGGATCAATACTTCCATCAGATGAATCATTACGTGAAAATGGTGACCCCAAAGGGGCGTCTCTCATGTGATTGGGTTGCGTCCCTCGGGGGTGACCTTGGATGTTGTCGGGTTCCCGTCCCGGCGGCGTCGCCTCCGAGTACGGCCTCGCGGCCTGTCTCCTTTTCGACTAGCACGAAGTCCATGGACGAGTCCCCATAGACGGCGCCAATGTTCGGTAAATCGGTTACCGGTCGGTTCGGGTGAAGATCCTGGGAGATGGTAGGGGCTCGTCGGGTCGTGGACTGCCGGTCAGGGGTGTGGGAGGACCCGAGCACTTCGTGTAAGAAAGGGGGGGTGCCACCTGCAAAGACACTCCGACACTCTTGTCAATAAATGTGCAGGCGGAAAGGGTGGTGTGATATGTGACGTACATCGGGGGAAGAGCCAATCTTCCCCTTATAGCTGTTACAGACGCGTGTCCGGGTCGGCGATGGAGCGCCCTATCCCTGACCACTCGGGTCGGGTGGAGCTCGGGTCGGCCCAAGCCAGCAGAGGGTTTGGGCCAGGCCGTAACAGTGCCCCCACGCGCCAGTGGTAGTAGCCGTGAGGACTATTGGTGGCGCGTTCTCTCTTTCTTCATAGGTCGTCGCCAGATCGGCCGCCCGTAGGGGGAACGTGCCCCCTGCGCGCGTGTCTTTTGGTTACTGAGGTAACCGTTCAGCGCTTCGTTCTCCGTACTGAGCATTGAATGCTCATAATGGGTTGGGAATCCTCGTACGCAAAGACTATTTTGCCCCCAGTCTTTCGCGCTCCCTGGGGGATAGTTTTAAATGGTTTGTTTTCGCTTTATCTCCATTTTTTACACTCCTGCTTCTTCTATCTTCTTGCTATCTCTTCCTCCCTCTTTCGAAGATCTCAGAGCATTGGTGTGATATCCTCACGCATCTTCCCTTCGTCTTTCTTAGTTTTTCGCGACAAATTCAGGTAATCCTTAGGCTTCTCTCTTTTTTGCCTTGTTGTTGAATGTCTATTGCTTGCATTTGCTTTTGTGTTTCCTGCTGTTTCGTTTGGTTTTTGTTGCTGGATGACTTTCCAGTGCTTAGGTGAATGGGTTAAGGGAGGGGTACCATTCCGGGGTAGGTTTTTAGGTAGCTTGCTTGATAAGTGTAGCTTTTCCCATGCTTAATTTTAACTGTTCAGTAGGATGAACATAGTTTCTGGGCGTTTTCCGGGCTCCCGATCTCATAGTCTAACGGAGTGGTACCCCGTTGTAGGTATGCCTCGCGTTGTCGCTTGGACTTCTACTTCTGCCACAAATTACGACCCTTACGCTTGGGTGACCTCGGACATAAAGGACTTGCCTAACCAGATGGATCAGCTGACGGAATTCCGACAAGCCGGGTACTTATGTAGGGGAACGGACGAGGAGACCAACTACGAGACCTTCGTTCCTGCCCCCGACGAGCGGTTGTACGAGATCAACCTCCGTTCTCCCCGGGTTGCCGACTGGATTTGGTTTTACAAGGCCATGTTCACCCAGGTCGGCGTTCGCCTACCCTTCTCTGACTTTCAGATGTCTCTTCTCGGTCGGATATCCGTGTCGCCGTCGCAGCTCCATCCGAACAGCTGGGCTTATATCCGCTGTTTCGAGATGGTCTGTGAATATCTCGAGCTGCCGGCGTCAGTGGATGTCTTCCTCTTTTTCTTCAACCTCACCAACCCCTCCAAACAAGGGAAGGCGAGGAAAGGGTTCCTTTCTTTCCGGTCTGCTCAAGGTCGGAGGATATTTGGTCTGTTCGAGGACTCTTACCATGGTTCAAGGACAAATTCTTTAAAGTTCGCCCTGCTAAGGGTCGCCATCCCTTTTAGTTATCGTTAGAGGGGGAGCGCCTCATCCCAACTTATTGGAGTTTTGGGGCAGGGTTTAATTCTTTTATTAAGGTGACGTACAAAAGGATGTCCCCTGTAGATAAGAAAATAGCTGATGTGTTGTTTGCCCTCTTTGGAAAGAACCCCGTGAACCCCCATCTTCTCATGGGTGAACGGGAGACCGCCAGGAGCTATATCCGTGAGTTGTTTTGTTTTGTGCTCGTACTCTTTATTATTGCTTGTTTTTCTTGATCTGACGACTGATGCGTTTATCTGTTTGCTGCAGTGGAGATGTCTGCCTCAGTGACAGGGCTTGAAAATTTGATGAAGACCTTCTTCGAGGACAGTGGTGAGGAGAAGGCCGAAGAGAAAGACGCCGGGAAGTCGGAGAGGCCTTCCGGGGAGAAGGAGAATCAAGCTGTGCCTTCTCCTCAGGATACCGGCATGTCGGACAAGAACCCAGAAGGGTCGCAGGCTTCCCCCCTTCCTGAGGTTGTCGTTGGTGGGCATTCGTCCTCTACCCATCAGGAAGATGATGATGTGGAACTCATTCACACCCCTAAGAGGCGGAGGGCGTCTGCGAGCCCGGAGGGGACTCTCACCATTATGGAAAGAAATTTCGATGCTACAAAGTTTATTGACTCGTAGCTGATCCCTGGGACGGAGGAGCATTTTCATGGAACCGACCTGGCTGGACAGGCGAGATGGATGTACCGGACTTTGCTCCGGGGGGCCGTGATAGCTCGAAAGGCTGAGTTCGAGTTGTCGGGAATGCAGGCTCTCCGGAGGAAGCTCGAATCCTCTGGCAAGGCAAACAATGATTTCAAGGTGCAAGTTGAGCTGCTCCAGAGCCAGTTGTCCGAGATGGGGGAGAAGCTCAAGGCTTCTGAGGAAAAAATGACATCTGCCGAGGAGAAATTGAAGGCTTCCGACGAGACGGTGGCCCGTTTAGCTGAGCGGGAGATGACCCTGGAGAGCCAGCTGAACGCCGCTCAGGGTCGGGTGGTGGTCTTGGAGAAGGAGCGTGACCAAGCCGTGTCGTCGGCTAAAGCCGCTAAAGCCGAGGTCGAGGAGCTCAGGAAGAAGCTGAAAGCGACCAAAGAGCAAGGGAAGAACGCGATCTCCATGACTGAGGACGCTTTGAAGGCCCAGGTGAAGATCGTGGCTCCCGACTTCGACACGTCAGCCATTGGGGTCTTCAAGATGATCCAAGATGGCAAAATTGTTGACATGCCTAGGAAATGATCTCTTTTAACTTTGGCTTGGTGTGGATTTGTTGAACTTTTTGTTGTGACTTTGTGGCTGACTTTGTGACTTTTATGGCTAACTAGTCGCTTGGTCGACTTGTCGTTATTACCGTTTATTTTGCTTGTCGTTTTATTTTTGTTACCGTTTTTTCGAGGCGGGCTTATTGCTTGTGTCCGTTTTGCCGTTTGCGCTGGTAATTCGATTGGAACCGCTGTGGTTTTATTTATGAAGCCGTTTGATATGGCCGTGGTTCCGCTGGCCTCCCGGGGTGATCAGTCCCGGGTTGCCGTTTGTGATTGCGACCTCGTGAGGTGCGCGTTGAAAGAGAATAAATAGAAGAGTTTGGACAAGTAAGAATTAGTCATTATCTAGACAATGTTTATGAACACAAAAGGCATTTGATAAAAGCGAATAACTGGGAATTAACATTTGATCAAAGCAAAACTCTACCCAGCTCATCGGGTCGGTTGGTCGGTGAGCCCAAGCTATGAATAAAACCTCCTCAGGTTAATCGCGTTCCAGGTTCTCGGAATATCCCTGCCGTCGAGTCTTTCCAGCCTGTAGGCGCCTTTACCGAGCACCTCTTTGATCCTGTAGGGGCCTTCCCAATTCGTCGCCAGTTTTCCTTCTCCCGGGTCGGTAGACCGACGTCGTTGCGTCGTAGGACGAGGTCTCTTTCCTCAAAATCCCTTCTGAGGACTTTAGTATTGTAGCGCAAAGCTATCCTTTGTTTCAATGCTGTCTCAGACAAGTGGGCCATCTCCCTGGTCTCTTCCACCAGGTCCTTTTCTACCGCTTCGTCTACACCTGCGAGCAGTAGACGTGGACTCGGCTCGCAGATTTCGACGGGTATCACCACGTCGACCCCGTACGTTAGGCGAAAAGGGGTTTCCCCCGTAGCGCTTTGTTCAGTTGTTCGGTAGGACCAGAGGACCGAAGCCAGCTCGTCGGCCCATGCGCCTTTCTTATTGTCTAAGCGCTTCTTGAGACCAAGCAGGATGACTTTGTTTGCGGCCTCCACTTGTCCATTTGTCTGGGGGTGTTCCACTGAGGAGAATTTCTGTTTTATTCCTAGGCCGGTGAGGAACTCCATGTACTTCTTGTCTGTGAATTGCGTCTCATTTTCCGAGATGACGACCTCCGGGATACCGAAACGGGTTATCACCTGTCTCCACATGAACTTCCTACAATTGGAAGAAGATATGCTGGCCAGTGGCTCAGCCTCTATCCATTTGGTGTAGTAGTCGATGGCCACGATGAGATACTTGACTTGTCCTGGGCCAACCGGGAAAGGTCCTAAAAGGTCAACTCCCCATTGGGCGAAAGGTCATGTAGACGTCAGCAGGCTCAGCTCAGAGGCTGGGGCCTTGTGGAAGTTGGCGTTTTGTTGACACTTTACGCATTTTCTAACAAATTCCCTGGAATCTTTCATCATTGATGGCCAGTAATATCCAGCTCGGATGAGCTTCCTCGCTAGGGCCTTGCCCCCGATGTGGTGGCCGCAGCATCCCTCGTGGACTTCCCTAAGTACATAGTCCGTCTGGTCGGGGTGTAAGCACTTCAACTGGGGTTGGCTGAGCCCTTTCCTAAACAGTTGCCCTTGTATGATTGCGTATCTGGCTGCCTCCCTTCTCAATGTTTTGGCCGCCTTCTCGTCATCAGGTAACCTGCCAAGTTCCAGAAAGTTCATGATCGGGTCCAACCAGGAGGGGCTTGACTCCGCCAAATGGAGGGCGACGGTCGGTTCCTTCACCATGCCCTGGATGAGAGATCAGTTACCCGCTCCTGGCTTCGTGCTTGCTAGTTTGGACAGGAGGTCTGCCCGTGTGTTCCTTTCTCTTGGAACATGTTGGACCGCGACCTCTTGGAACTCTCTTGTTAATTCTCTCACCTTTTCCAAATATTTTTGTAGAAGGGGGTCCCTGGCTTGATAGCTCCCGTTTACCTGTGAGGTGACGACTTGTGAGTCGCTGCATACCTCCAACCTTGTTGCCCCGACCTCCCGGGCTAACGTTAGTCCACCTAAGAGGGCTTCATATTCCGCTTGATTGTTCGACACAGGGAACTTGAACTTGGTCGATTGCTCGTAAATGACTCCCGCCGGGCTTTCTAAGATGACGCCGGCTCCCCCGGACGTCTGGTTGGAGGCCCCATCTACGTGGAGCCTCCACCGTGTGCCCGTTTCCTCGGGGGGATCACCGGTCACCTCTACCAAGAAATCAGCCATTGCCTGTGCCTTAATCGCATGCCGGGGCTCATACTGCAAGTCATATTGGGAGAGCTCGATGGCCCAGGTCATCATCCTGCCGGCCAAATCAGGTTTTTGGAGCACTTGGCAAATTGCTTGATCCGTCCTCACGACTATTCGGTGACCCTGGAAGTATTGCCTCAACCTTCGGGAGGAGGTTAGGAGTGTCAGCGCCAGTTTTTTCAGTTTGCTGTACCTCAGCTCTGCTCCTTGTAGAGCCCTGCTTACGAAGTAAATTGGTTGCTGAGCTTTCCCTTCTTCTCTTACGAGCACTGCTGCAAGTGCTTCCTCTGTTACTGCTAGGTAGAGGTAGAGTGGCTCTCCGGCCTTGGACTTTCCGAGCACCGGAGGCGTTGCCAAGATCTCCTTAAAGTGATTGAACGCTTCCTCACACGCTGGGGTCCATTCGAATGCTATCCCCTTCCTCATCAGATTGAAGAAGGGTAGGGCTTTTGCTGCCGATGCGCCGAGGAAGCGTGATAAAGCCGTCAGCCTCCCCGCCAACCGTTGGACGTCTTTGATACAACCCGGGCTCCTCATCTGGAGGATCGCTTGGCATTTTTCAGGATTGGCCTCTACTCCTCTTTGGGTGATCATGAATCCCAGGAACTTCCCGGCCTCCATGGAGAAGGCGCATTTGAGCGGGTTGAGCCTCATGCCGTGTTTTTGGAGGGATGCGAACACGCTCCCCAAGTCGCTCAAGAGATCGTCGGGCCGTGCGGTTTTTGCGAGGATGTCGTCCACGTAAACTTCTACTGTCTTGCCTATGAGCTCATTGAATATCTTGTTCATCAGTCTCTGGTATGTGGCGCCGGCGTTTTTCATAGCGAATGGCATCACCTTGTAACAATAGATCCCTCCCAGCGTTATGAACGCCGTTTTGTCCTCATCGGGTCGGTGCATCGGTATCTGATTGTACCCAGAGTAGGTGTCCATGAAGTTCAGATACCGGTACCCCGCCGCTGCGTCGACGAGTGCGTCAATGTTGGTCAGGGGATAGCAGTCTTTAGGACATGCCTTGTTGAGGTCGGAATAGTCTACACACATTCTCCACCTCCCACTGTGTTTTTTCACCAGAACCACGTTCGACAGCCAAGTCGAGTAGTCCAGTTCTCGGATGAACCCTGCTTCAAGTAGGCTGGCCGTTTGTCTGGCCACCTCTTCTGCTCTTTCCTGTGACATCTTCCTCCTCCTCTGGGCCACTGGCTTGGCCTCCAGCTTGACGGCCAGATGGTGTGACATGAGCTGGGGATCTATCCCTGGCCTATCGGCTGGTGTCCAGGCAAAGAGGTCGGCATTAGCTCTAATCATCTCCATCAAAGGTTCTTTTAACTCATGGGGGAGGTTTCTGTTTATGAATGTGAACTTCTCGTCCCCGTCACCGACCCTAAATTTTTCCAAATCCCCTTCTGGCTCAGGTCTGGGCCTGTCGTCTATCCTGACGTCCAGGTTGGCAAGGAAAACCCCCGATGCTTCTTTGGACTTTTTCCTGAGAGAGAGGCTGGCGTGGTCGCAAGCGACTGCCGTTTCTAAGTCTCCTCTGATGGATCCTACAGATCCGTCATCAGTAACAAACTTCATTACGAGCAGCTTCGTACTAATCGCCGCCCCAAGGTCGTTGATGGTTTTTCTTCACAGGATGATATTGTAAGCTGTGGAGTCTCGTAAGACGACGAAATCGACCATTATCGTCCTTCGCCTCTGTCCATGTCCCAGGGAGGTCGGGAGTGAGATGATCCCATCTGGCTTGATGAAGTGATCTCCCAGCCCTACCACGCCGTGCTGGTGGGTCACCAGATCGGCATCACGCAGTCCCAAGGCATCGAAAACGTTGCGAAACATGATGTTCGAGTCCGCTCCCGTGTCTACTAGGATCCGTTTGACGAGTCCGGTTCCAACCCTGGCCGTGATAACCATGGGGGGACTTTCCGGTACCTCGTCAAACCATTGGTCCTCGGGGCCGAAAGAGATTGATGGGAGTCCCCGGGAACTTCTGGCGGATGAGGAGGAGACCGCCAGGATCTTGGCGTCTTTTTTCTGCGCCGATTTCGACCTCGGGGCGGAATTCCTCGCTGTTACTACATTCACCACCGTGAGACCGTGGTCGTCTCCCTCGGGTTCTTGACGTCGTCTTGTCGCCCGGGACCTATCCTCGCTATCATGATCCCGATTCCGTCTCCTCGGTTCCCTTATGAGGTGGGAGAAGTCGGCGAGCTTTCCATCCCTGATTGCTTGTTCCAGGGCATCCTTTAGATCGAAGCAGTCTTGGGTCTTGTGCCCGTATCCCTTATGATATTCGCAGTAGAGGCTCTTGTTTCCCCCCGTCCTGTCCTTCAGGGGTCGGGGTCTCGATAGTATCCCTTTCTCGGCTATCTGTTGGTAGACTTCCGTGATCGGAGCCGTGAGGGGGGTATAGTTGGTGAATTTCCCAACTCGGGGAAATGGCTTTGGCGCCTTGTTCGGACCGCCGTCTCTGGCGTGTTCCTTCTGTTTTTCTCTGCCCTCGTAGTGTCGGGCTTGGTTGTAGGGGGGTTGCCGTTTATTGGCAGCCACGACCCTGCTAACTTCTTCGTCATTGATGTACTCCTTAGCCACGCACTGGATCTCCTGCATGGTCCATACCGGCCTCGTGGTAAGGTGCTTTCTGAAGTCTTCATTCAGGAGCCCATTCGTTAAGCACAAACTCGCCACCGAGTCCGTGAGCCCGTCAATTTCCAAGCATTCGTCGTTGAAACGATCTAGGTATTTCCTGGTCGGCTCCCCGGCTCTCTGGGTCACTCCCAGCAAATTGATTGGATGCTTGGCTTTGGCGATCCTAGTCGTGAACTGAGCCAGGAAGGCGTGGCTGATGTCGGAGAATTGGGTCACCGAGGCCTGCGGGAGGTTATTGAACCACCGTATTGCAGGTCCCGCTAGGGTGACCGGGAAAGCGCGGCACCTTACCTCGTCTCCCACTCCTTCTAGGTTCATCCTGGCCTCAAAGGCCGTGAGGTGTTCCAGTGGGTCTTGCATTCCATCGTACCTCATGTCCGTTGGCTTGTCAAAGTGTTTCGGCAGCTGGACTTCGAGTATGGAACGGTGGAATGGGGTTGCTCCCATTATTACGGGTCCCCGTGTTCCCGTCGTTCTTCTCTCATCGCTTTCCCGACGAGTGTCCTCATCTCTGCGGTTCCTGGTACGCCGCCCCTCGCGTCTGGCGTAAATGACGGGGTCACGACGTCTTCTCGCGCGCCCTCTCTCCCCGGTGCTTTCGGATTCAGGTTGGGGGCTAGGCGTGCGTCTGGAGCGACTCCTGGAGCGAGAGCGGGAGTGACTCTGCTCTGGGGTGCGTTGGTCGCGTTCCCTATCTGCTAGCCGGCGCTCCAAGTCTTGCATCCTGTGGCGTAGCTCTTGCATTATTCTGGCGTGGTTGTCTCCGATCCCCCCAAAGGGGCGTCTTTCATGTGATTGGGTTGCGTCCCTCGGGGGTGACCTTGGATGTTGTCGGGTTCCCGTCCCGGCGGCGTCGCCTCCGGGTACGGCCTCGCGGCCTGTCTCCGTTTCGACTAGCACGAAGTCCATGGACGAGTCCCCACAGACGGCGCCAATGTTTGGTGTGTCGGTTACCGGTCGGTTCGGGTGAAGATCCTGGGAGATAGTAGGGGCTCGTCGGGTCGTGGACTGCCGGTCAGGGGTGTGCAAGGACCCGAGCACTTCGTGTAAGAAAGGGGGGTGCCACCTGCAAAGACACTCCAACGCTCTTGTCAGTAAATGTGCAGGCAGAAAGAGTGGTGTGATATGTGACGTACCTCGGGAGAAGAGACAATCTTCCCCTTATATATTATCAGAGGTGGGCTCTATAAAGGCAGGCCCACTATTCTCGAGGTGCTCCCTTCACAGCTGTGGGTGAGTTGTTACGGACGCGTGTCCAGGTCGGCGATGGAGCGCCCTATCCCTGACCACCCGGGTCGGGTGGAGCTCGGGTCGGCCCAAGCCAGCAGAGGGTTTGGGCCAGGCCGTAACAAAAATGATAAAAAAATACTTAGAAGGAATATATACAGTAGGTTGTTCAGATACAATATTGTCTGAAAATGGTAGTGGATGATCAATATTTCCATCATATGAATTATTACGTGAAAATGGTGAGTTTGGAACATTGCGTGAGAATGATGGTGGAAGGCTAGTACTTCTAGCATATCTTGCGTAAAAATGGTGGTGAAAGGTCAGTATTTTTCACAGAGTCAAGAAGGAGTAGATTTTTTTGTTTTGAAATTAATTTTTTTAAGTAAGTGGTAGAATGACTTATTGAGAAGTAGAAAAGTCATATATTTCTACTTCTTCAAAAAGCTACAAATTAACTTTTCGAAAAGTTAAATTTTTTTTTAAAATAATACCAAACACACAGATTATGACTTTTCATAATCCAAAAGTAAAAAAAAAAAATTAGCTTCTTCTACTTTCCAAACGGACTCTATATAATAAATTATAATGAGACAAATAGCATAAAAACACATTCCTTCTCTTTCATGTGGAAGAAGCAACTCGTTCACCCACAAGCAACATAAACATTTGTTCTTTTTTCTTCATCTTCATCCATCTTTCTTCACACACATGTTCTTGAACCCATTCTTGTTCCTGATCCCCTTCTCCTCTCCTGCAATACCATGCATACATTTCCTTCAACTCTTTTGTTCCAACACAAATACTTGATCGGAGAATAAGAAATTTATACTAATAAAAATATTAGATTTGTCTTCGAATATAAAAATACATACAGATTCAACCATAGACATATGTTATGTTGTAAATTTTGATTTGGTTTAATAGTAAAAACATAAAATTGTATTCGACAAAAGAGACATGGACAGAAATAATATGTTTAAGGACACTAGAAAACCCATTTACAAAGAAACAAAATTTTAATTTTTCTTAACCTATCTTTTTTGTCTTTGTTTCAGGTGTGCCTTTTTCTATATTCCTCTCATAAACGTTAGTTTACCATATATATTGCTTTTGATGGTCGTGAATCTTTTGTATCTTCCTTATTATTTCTGGTTTTGGTTGTTGATTTGATATGATATTATGCTTTCAAAGCTCCACCTTCCTGATTTGGTGAGTCAAGCGTTTATTCAATTATATCAATAATGTTTTCCATATACTTCAAGTAATATATTTTTTTGATATTTTGGTAATATTATTTTAATCCACCAACTAAATAATTATTGGTAAAAAACAAATTCTCCAAAATATTAAATATGTCATAAAAATATCAAATTGATCACATGGTATTTAAAATTCCACCAACTAAATCCCCAATTAAATTAATTAATATGAAAATGCAATGTTAAAGCAACAAAAGTACTTTGTGGTTAAACAAACGGATTTTTTTTCTTAGCTACGTTATGAAAGTTCAATTCTTGTTTTTGGTATTAAAAATTGTTTAAAACTCTAAACTAGTTGTCTAATTTATTGAAATTATTACAAATTAGTAATGAAAAAAAGAGAAAAGGACAAATCGATCCTTGATTTTTTGGTTTGCGGATATTTAAGTTCCTAAGGATTTAAAAATACATTTAACTTCTTGATCTCTTTAAAATTTAGACACATCGATCCTGTGTCTAATTTATTCCATTTTAAAAACTCTCACATGTGCATCCATATCAATTAGGTCAGTACGACGAAAGTCACGTTTAATTTTTCTGTTGGGTCTGACAGACCCAAGTGAACACGAGGGATCGATATATCTAGGTTTTAAAAAGGTCAGGGACTTAAATGCATTTTCAAATCCTTGAGGACTTAAATGTCCGCGGATCAAAAGATTAAGGACCTATTTGTCATTTTCTCAAAAAAAAAAAAAAAAACTAGCAACATAAAAAATAATTAGGAGAATTATTAGAATTTTTTTTTTTGAAAACTATCTTATTGTTCAAAGAGTAAATGAAGAAAGAATTGTGCTATTTTTTCTCACTCTTACTACTATATCAAGTTGATATCAAGTTCACTCAGCTGGATGGTTTTTGTTATGAGCAGAAAATATACATTTTTTTTGCAAAATTAATGTCTGTCATGAGGTTTTTTTTATTTTTTTTTTAAATATAAAACTTATAATTTATTTAGTTTTAAAATATTAATAATAATAATAATGGTTAAGTATGATTTTGGTCCTTAAGGTAGAGGCCGAAAATTTATTTCGTCTCCAATTTTTTTTTTTGCTACAAAATTGTCCCAAATGTTTTAGTTTGTTTTAAAACTGTCATTCGAACCAAACTGCTCCTTCTCCTTCTTCCCCAAAATCATGCAGAAGCACTAGGAGAAGCACAAGCAGAAACAGAACCAGAAGTAACAACAATTAATCGAACAGAAGCAGCAGGACAACAACAACAACAATAAATCACTAATGAATCAACAATGGAATCAAATAGAAACAGAAGAAGCAGGAGCAGAAACAAAAACAAAACAACAACAACCATAACAATAAAACAATATAATCAATCAGAAGCAGAAACAAGCAGAAACAATAATAATAAAAAATTAACAACATAATAGAATGGCGAAAAGTGGCGGCGGCGGCGAAGAACACGGCGACGGCGAGGACCCTTCCCTCTCTTCTTCCCGAACCCCCTCCCCCCTCCCTTCTCCCTTCGCGTAACCCCTTCCCCCTTTCCCTTTTACTTATTTTATGTTAACGAAAAAAAGTGACTGAAACAAACAAAATTTCGTACATGACAAATGAGAGTTAGACATTAACAAGTGAGATATATGTCATATTTTTTCGTTAACAAAGTAGATATTTAATTACGACAAAATATTTTTAGTATGTTTTTAAATTATTTTAAAATATTTTTATCAATAATAAAATTCAAAAATAAGCCATCAAATAGCCATCAATAATGGTTTTAATGGTGTGAGATTGGTATGAAATTTTATCTAATGACTCACTTTTCTTTGCTGGTTACATGCTGGCCAAAATTTAATAAAGTTGCTGGCCCCTAGACTTTTCCTTAATCGAAATCAATAGTTAAAACAACTTGAAAACTTTTCTATACTTATTTTTTATTATCTTACAAACTTTCCCACTTAGTTATATTCCATTTGATATATCTCAAGGATATTTTGATATTTTGATATTTGTGTTGTAGAAATAGTCAGGTGAAAGATAATGCAAAATGGTGTTAAGAGGCAGTAGTGTGTTGTTTTTATATTCTGAAATCTGAATTGAATTGTTTCTGTAATGAATCTGAAAACGGTGGCGGTTTGGTACGTTAGTTGGACACAAAAATTTGTTATAAATACGTCGAAGATCACTCCTCACTCGTGGCGCTCTTCTCTCTTCTTCACACACACAAACAAAGAATTGGTCTCTACAACTCCCACAATTCAAGGGTACGATACGACACTCCCTCTCCTTCGTTCATCAAACTCCATTTTCCCCCATTAAATATCCCTTCATTACACGCTCTTCACCTTCCTTAAGCTTCTTTTTCTTCTCTTTTCTAACTAACTACATTTTTTTTTCGTTTCTTATATTCATTTGATAACACATTCGTTCATTGTTATTGGTATAATCCTGGTAAATGTTAACGCTTACATGCATGCGCCCCATTCTTTTCGATTCTGCAAGATATTTTGTGGTTCCGATTCGGTGATTATTTGAATTGTTTTAATCTATAGATCTAACCATAGCTTTTGCTCTCCCAAATTCATTTCTTACACTTCAATTTTCATGGCTTAATTAGTAATAATAATGATAGTAATTCAACAGTGTTGTTTTCAAACATTGTAATTTATGAACATGATTTGTTGTAAGTAAATGGATTCTGTGTGTCATTTTGTTGGATTTTTTGCAACCAATTTAAAAGATCATAATTTTGGGTTCTCATAATTGAATAACCTCCAACTGATATGTAACCTTGAAAAATAAATAGAAACTTATGATTATTGAGTTTTTTTTGTTCTTAATTTCTTTATCCTGTATGTGCACGTTCTGTTTCCAGGTGAATATGTTATAAGAATTTAAGCTAATTATGCATGTGTTAAAAAATAAAATAGATTTGATGCATTCCTAATATCCCTCTACAAAATCATAACACATGTTAGTAGTCAATTTAATTTGAATGACTTTATGGTTTTAAATCCCAGTTCACACTCGCTAACTGTGTTTCAATATTGTGTTTTTGCTGTTTATGCTATTCTATTGTGACCTTGGTGCGGATTATGGTTGTATCTGCTTTATTTTCTTCAATTATCTGCAATTTTTGCTGTTAGCTTATGTAAACTTCTTATGCTGTGTTAATTTTGTAAAGTTTCACACATAAACAACTGAGATTTGGTTGCATATTCTGTCTTGATGTACCAGAACAATGGCATCCCATATTGTTGGATATCCTCGCATGGGCCCAAAGAGAGAGCTAAAGTTTGCTTTGGAGTCATTCTGGGAGGGGAAGAGCAGCGCCGAGGATTTGAGGAAGGTGGCTGCTGATCTCAAGGCATCCATCTGGAAGCAGATGGCAGATGCTGGGATCAAGTACATCCCCAGCAACACTTTCTCATGGTATGATCACATGCTCGACACCAGTGCCTTGCTTGGCGCCGTTCCACCCAGATATGGTTGGAGTGGTGGAGAGATTGGGTTTGATACCTACTTCTCCATGGCTAGAGGTAATGCCTCAGTGCCTGCTATGGAGATGACCAAGTGGTTCGACACCAACTAGTAAGTGATGGATAATGGCTATTACTTTTTGTTGTTTGCTTTTTCGTGATGCCATAGTTTTATTGATCTGAATTCTGATCTGTTGTATATGTGCATTGATCCAGCCACTTTATTGTTCCTGAATTGGGACCTGATATGAACTTCACTTACGCTTCCCACAAGGCAGTAGACGAGTACAAGGAGGCCAAGGCAGTATGTATTATTTGTATTAAAATTATTCTCATTGACTATTTATCACTTGGAAACGTTAGGTTAGGTATTGGGAGCTTACTTAAGTAGAGATTTTGAGATTATTGCTATAAGTAAATTTCTTTTTGTTTTTGGTTAATTCCATCTTTCATGTGCCAACTTTTTGTTCTACGTAACGTAGTTCATTACAATATTGAATACTTAATTTCTTTTGCAGCTTGGAGTAGATACAGTTCCAGTCCTTGTTGGTCCGGTAACATACTTGTTGCTCTCTAAACCTGCCAAGGGTGTTGATAAATCCTTTTGTCTTCTTTCTCTTCTCCCAAAAGTCCTTGGAGTCTACAAGTAATGATTTAACTTGCATACAGCTATTGAATTTTATACCTTCGTGATTATATTCATGTTATTTCTCTAACTTGCTTATAACTATGAACTCAGGGAGGTTGTGGCTGATCTTAAGGCAGCTGGTGCTTCATGGATTCAATTTGATGAACCTGCCCTCGTCTTAGATCTTGAGTCAAAAGAATTGCAAGCATTTACTGCAGCATACTCAGAATTTGCGTCTTCTTTATCTGGATTAAATGTACTTATTGAGACTTACTTTGCTGACGTGCCCGCTGAGGCTTACAAGACCCTCACATCTCTAAGTGGCGTCACAGCATTTGGATTCGATTTAGTCCGAGGAACTAAGACTCTTGATTTGATTAAGGGTGGATTTCCTAGTGGAAAGCACCTCTTTGCTGGAGTGGTTGATGGAAGGAACATTTGGGCTAATGATCTATCTGCTTCTTTGAATACATTAAAGAGTCTTGAGGGCATTGTGGGTAAAGGTATATCACAATTACACATTCTATGCAAAATTTTGGGAGACCTCTGCAGTTAATATAGTCATATGATATCCTTATTTTCTAAATTCTGTGCAGATAATCTTGTTGTGTCCAGCTCTTGCTCACTTCTTCATACTGCTGTTGATCTTGTTAATGAGACCAAGTTGGATAATGAGATCAAATCATGGCTGGCTTTTGCTGCCCAAAAAGTTGTTGAAGTAAATGCGTTGGCTAAAGCATTGTCTGGTCAAACGGATGAGGTAACGTTCATTCTACTTACTGCAGTTCACATTAGTGATTAGACATGATAAGTTTTTAAATAACTGGATGATATTTGTACCCCATAAAATTGTAGCTTCTTTGTTGCAGAAACTACAAATATTCACAGCAAAACGAAATTGTTATCTCTCTTCCAAGTTGTTTTTGTTTTACTTTTTTTCTCTCCCTAATGCTACGTCATTCATGTAATCATCTTCTTGTGGTTTCCTTTCCAGGCCTTCTTTTCTTCTAATGCTTCAGCTCTGGCTTCAAGAAAGTCTTCTCCAAGAGTGACTAACGCAGATGTTCAGAAAGCTGTGAGTGCTTATGTTTTGTTGTTTCGGTTCTGATGCTCATTTTTGTTTAGTTGACTCTGGTGAAATTTATTCTCATTACTTATGACTTCTTTCCTTTCCCTCTCAGGCTGCTGCTTTGAAGGGTTCTGACCATCGCCGTGCTACGAATGTCACTGCTAGACTGGATGCTCAGCAAAAGAAGCTTAACCTTCCAATCCTTCCGACCACCACGATTGGATCCTTCCCTCAGACTGTAGAACTGAGGAGGGTGCGCCGAGAATACAAGGCCAACAAGTAACATATGCTTAGATTATCCAGACTTGTTTATTTGAGTATGCCCTTTTTTATTTATTGACTAATATTATACTTTTCAGGATCTCTGAGGATGAATATGTTAAAGCAATTAAGGAGGAAATCCGCAAAGTTGTTGAACTTCAAGAAGAGCTTGACATTGATGTCCTGGTACATGGGGAGCCTGAGGTCCGTTCTATATTCTTCATCTCTTTCTTTCTGAAGAATATCATGCTCTTCCTATATTTTCTAACCATAATGCGATGTTTCCAATTCCAATTATGGTTCCACTAATTACTTATCCCTTTTGTTGCAGAGGAATGATATGGTTGAGTACTTTGGTGAGCAACTCTCTGGCTTTGCCTTTACTGTAAATGGGTGGGTGCAGTCATATGGATCCCGTTGTGTGAAGCCACCAATCATCTATGGTGATGTGAGCCGCCCAAAACCGATGACCGTCTTCTGGTCATCGGCTGCACAGAGCATGACCAAGCGTCCAATGAAGGGAATGCTTACTGGCCCCGTCACTATTCTCAACTGGTCTTTTGTTCGTAATGATCAGCCAAGGTATATACCCAAGGCCTAAAAGAATAAACTTCAAATACATTCAGGAAAATGGAAATAACTTGGAATCAGCATGTTGTTAGTCCTAAGATGGTTTAAAAATTCATCTACAGATCCGAGACTACCTATCAGATTGCCTTGGCTATCAAGGATGAAGTAGAAGACCTTGAAAAGGCAGGTATTACTGTTATCCAAATTGATGAGGCTGCTTTGAGAGAAGGTTTGCCGTTGAGGAAGTCGGAGCAAGCCGATTACTTGAAGTGGGCAGTTCATTCCTTCAGGATCACCAATATTGGCGTGCAAGATACTACTCAGGTAGTTCCCAATTATAGCTTTGTTCTGTTTTCTATTTTTCTTCTACATTCAATAATCTTGTATATATTTGGCAGATCCACACCCACATGTGCTACTCAAACTTCAATGACATCATCCACTCAATCATTGATATGGATGCTGATGTGATCACCATTGAGAACTCACGTTCAGATGAGAAGCTACTATCAGTGTTCAGAGAAGGAGTGAAGTATGGAGCTGGAATTGGACCTGGGGTGTATGACATTCACTCCCCAAGAATACCACCAACGGAAGAAATTGCTGAGAGGATCAACAAGATGCTTGCAGTGCTTGAGAAGGACATTTTGTGGGTCAACCCTGACTGCGGGCTCAAGACCCGCAAGTACCCGGAGGTGAAGCCTGCACTCACAAACATGGTTGAAGCCACTAAGGTCATCCGCAAGCAGCTTGGCAAGTGAACACTGTAGGAAAGGAGAGTATCAGTAGCCAACAGAGATGGTTCTGCTTATATTTGCTGTTTTGTGTGTGTTGAAATAACCGAGTTTTTAGTTTATAAAAATTTTAGGTGCTTAGTTTGGTGATGCTCTGAGCAATTCTTCCCCCTTCCCCACCGAGCCTTATACTGCTAGATAAATATTTTGTATTTTTTTAGCATTGCTCAATCTTTATTGATATGCAATCGCAGCTATTAGTTTTGTTCCATCCAGTATAATTGGATTCCGATGTAGCCTTGTTCACCAATCTTGAGAGAAGAATATGAAAGCTTCAGTTTATAAAAAAAATTATGTTAATTGTTTTGGTATCCCTGAACTTCGCCTTGGTAGATGATATCAAGTAATGCTTCGGACTTCGGAGTGTGTATATGCAGAAAATACTCCGACTATCAAATCAATGTTTATTCCAGGTATATTTCAAAAATATAAGAAAGAATGTGAATCATTCTACCTCTTTGCCTTATTGCCCATGTAATTATATAATTTAGATAGAGAGACTGGTCACTATTATAAAAAAATTTTGTTATTCTATTATATCAAGTGTAACTATTTTAATGTAAAAAGTTAATCGAAAATCGGCCTGCCAAACCAGTCTAGTGCAAAGTAAAAATCCCTTGACAAAGAACCTATCAAAACATATAGCAATCAATTGGTCTATGGCTCATCGAAATAGAGGATACGGTAAAAAAAACTAAAAGAATCTATCAAAATAATAAATCACAAAAAAAAAAAAAACGTTTAACCAATTTAAAATAATAAATCACAAAAAAAATTTGTTTTTAAAATTACGTATAAAATATATTATTTTATTATATTCGATTCAACTTTAAATAAATCTTGATTGAACCTTTGAATTTTTAATTCTACTAATTTAATGATTGGTTTAATTTTTAAAACTTTAATTTTATTTGAGAATTCGTTCTTCTACTTTAGACAAAAAATTCATAGTTACCAAAAGAGTACTCCTTATTTGGGTGTAAAACTGACAATTTTAAAATTTTACTTTTAAACCAAAAAATAAAAATAAAATTTTATTAACAAAAAAAAAAGAAACATAATTAATAAATATAAAAAAATCTTTTTACATAAAATATTCAAACATAAAATTACTTTTATTTTTTCATAAAATCTTTTAAAAAAAGATTTTTTTCTAGAAGCTCACCAAACAAGCCTAACTATAAAATTGTCAAAGTGTTGGTATTTCCGGTGCCAAAATTCGTACCAAGTAGTAATTCCCCCATTAACCAATTAAGCAAATTTCTCTGTTTGTACCAAATCTAATCCCTTAGATGCATCATGCAGATACCATACAGATTTCTAAGAAAGTCAGCTTGAAGACTCTACCCTGAGCAATTGAACCTGAGAGATTCCTGATGCTACAGCTGAAGCACGTGAGCGGAGGTAGGTAACAGTGGCACTTCCATAATAAAACACTAAAATAGAGTCACAAAAGAATAAATTGGAATCAGAATTCAGAAAGAAGGCACCAAACACCCACAATACCAAATGTACAAAACGAAGGTGCAAGAATTGTGCCAGAAGAGGTCATGGAGCTTGCCGGAGTACGAAACCACCAGAGACGGCCCCGATCATAACCCTCGCTTCACTGCCGCCGTCACTGTTAACGGAATCCGTTACGAGACGCCGTCACTGTGCCGGAATTCGAAGGAAGCTCAGAACAATGCCGCTATGCTCGCCTTCGAGCATCTCTCTTCCCAACAGCCCTCCGTCATAAACCCTTCCCCTCCTCCTTTCCCCCCAAAGCCCAGGCTCATGCTTAGGCCCAAGCCCAAGCCAAACAACATTCCAATCACCGGCACTCCTACTCTCCCAGGCTTGGATTCTTTCCCCCAACCCACCCTCTTCCCGGGACTCTCTTCTTTCCCGCAGCATCCTTCTCTCTTTGCTCATTCCGCTGCTTCATCGGCTCCTTCACATCACTGTACGTCTTTTCTTTGCATTCTCATATTGTAAATTTGTGATATCAAATCAGTGATTCTGAGAGTTTCATTTATAACACAAAATGAATTGGTTTTTTCCAAACTGAAATAATCTGACTTTGTACTTGTTTGAATTGAAGATGCATGGATAAGATCTTATTGAACATTGTTAAAATGAGATTGATTTTGGTATATTTCAGGTACCCCTAGTGCGAGCACTGGTATCAACAACATACTACCCACAAGTAAAGTGCTGCCACAGAAATTAGAAGGAGGATGCCAAATTTCTCAGATAATTGGCCCTGTTACAGCTGCTAGAGATACCGTGACAACAGCAGATCGGAAAAGTGAGTCAACTGCTCTTTCTCTGCTTCCGTTATTGTTAGTTTGTTTGATTAGTTTGACATTTAATTTGTTTAGCATGCTTATATGCTAAAATTATTTCCAGTTGTGTAGGTTCTTTCTTTTCTCAATTTAATGATCCAAAATGATGAATGATTCACAAGTTTGCATGTGGTATTGTATAAACTATTGTTAGTATTGTATCTATTTATTTCTACTCTATAATGTGTCATATTTTAATTGGGTGTTTATTTTAATCTGAGTTACCTTCTCCACTCTTTCGTCGTCGTTGTGCCTCCCAAGTATCACCGTCTCATTAGTATTTTGTTTTCTCTTTCCAAATCATTCTTCTAGAAAAGGTACTCCAACTCTCTCTAATCGCGTTTACTCCTCCTCACTCCTTCGTCATCGTCATTACGCCTCCCAAGCATCACCGTCTCATTGGGTGTCTTATTTTCTCTTCCCAAATCATTTTTTCGTACTCCAACTCTCTCTAATTACGTTTACTCCTCCCCATTGTACTCCTTCATCGTCGTCTTTACGCTTCCCAAGCATCACTGTCTCATTGGGTGTCTTGTTTTCTCTTCCCAAATCATTCAATTTAGAAAAGGTACTCCAATTCTCTCTAATTGCGTTTACTTCTCCCCATTCCTTTGTTGTCGTTGTGCCTCCTAAGTATCACCGTCTTCCAAGATATTATTAACTTTCATGAGATTAAAGTAACTCAGATTAAATAAACACCCAATTAAAATATGACACATCAGAGAGAGTAACTTGCATGTTACTTTAGAGAGGGTAGGATAGCATTCACCATATATTTATGCATGTGAGTGTATGATTGAATGGTGGCTCAAAATTTGTGGTTTATATCTTTTTTGTTGAGACTTGTTAAGTTGTATAAATTCTAATTTGTCATTCTAGGAAAAAGACTTTAGCTGTAGTTGTCTATTTTGAATATGGTATATTTCATGATCTATTTTCTTGTATGTATGACACTCATGGTTTGATATAGTTGGTATTCGATATATACACATATTCTAATTTAGAAGTTCTGTTGTTATATTCTCTTCCCGTTGTATTTGTTACAGATATGGCACACTTGTACAAGAATCAACTACAAAACTATGCTCAAAAGCAAAACCTACCGTTACCGGTGTACACTTCCGAGTGGGAGGGCCCTCCTCATGCCATGCGTTTCAAGTGCAAAGTCACACTTGATGGACAGACCTACGAATGTCCTACCGCCTTTTCTAAATTGAAGGATGCTGAACATGCAGCAGCTGAAGTTGCTTTATTGTCATTATTGCGGGGAGGATTTCAAGAGGTTAGTCTTATTCACCTATAGCCATTTACTGAAATTTCTTGTATAACATCTTAATTCTTTTTCTTAATGTTGCTTGCATGCATATGATTTCTGAAAAGATTCAGGATAATTCCGTATTATACAAGAACCTTTTACAAGAATTGGTCCAAAAGGAAGGATTTAGCCTGCCTTCTTATAATACAGAAAGATCTGGCGAAGCTCATATTCCGACATTTATTTCATACGTGGAAGTTGAAGGGAAAGTTTTCACTGGTCAAGAAGCCAAAACCAAGAAACAGGCAGAGATGAATGCAGCAAAGGTTGCATACACCACTTTAAAAGAACAAAAAGGTAGTTTCATAATTTTCCATTTTATAATATGTCCACAAATATGGATCTGAATATTTATTGACCTATAAATGCTGAGGACTGATCATCATTGAAATGCAGTAAGTGAACTTCTGCACAACTTAGCTTCCTGCTCTTGCTGCATATTACATGTAAAACCCTCTGAATCTAACCATAGAATATAGATGAGCAGCAAGAGGAGGAATAAATGAGCTGCATATCCCATTAAAGCAACTGAGGCAGGGAGCCCTTTTCTGAAACAAGATTGTGGGAAATCTCAGAAGCTTTCCTGAAGTTTGTAAATTCTCTGGTGTCTTAAGGCCAAATACTATATTCTTTAGCATTCGAGAAAATATAAGTTAGATCATAATGTTAATGATAGAGAATTAAGAATTCAAGTTAAGGTCATTATAGTCAATCTATTAAATAACTAAACTGCCATTAAAATATTTATAAAAAAAATATTAAAATATTAAGTTATATTTTTTTCTTATTATTATATTTTTATTAAGGTTCAAGTGCCTGGTATCTTGGTATTTACTCTGAAATGCTGGTTGTTTTATTTCTGCTTGGTGTTTTGATCAGGCAAGTCAGAGCAGAGGTCTTTACTCCCTTTGTTAGATCATCCGGGGAAAGCTCTTGAACCTGAGTCAGTACCTGACTGCTCAGATTCAACTGTCCAAACTGAATTCCAGCATCATGCTAATCCAAACTATCCTGTAATCCCTGGAGTAATCTCATCAAGCCAACCTAACAAAAGTAAGGGTAAGTCCTCAAAACTATTTTCATTCTTACTCGCTGCCCTTTTCTGAAACAAGATTGTGGGAAATCTCAGAAGCTTTCCTGAAGTTTGTAAATTCTCTGGTGTCTTAAGGCCAAATACTATATTCTTTAGCATTCGAGAAAATATAAGTTAGATCATAATGTTAATGATAGAGAATTAAGAATTCAAGTTAAGGTCATTATAGTCAATCTATTAAATAACTAAACTGCCATTAAAATATTTATAAAAAAAATATTAAAATATTAAGTTATATTTTTTTCTTATTATTATATTTTTATTAAGGTTCAAGTGCCTGGTATCTTGGTATTTACTCTGAAATGCTGGTTGTTTTATTTCTGCTTGGTGTTTTGATCAGGCAAGTCAGAGCAGAGGTCTTTACTCCCTTTGTTAGATCATCCGGGGAAAGCTCTTGAACCTGAGTCAGTACCTGACTGCTCAGATTCAACTGTCCAAACTGAATTCCAGCATCATGCTAATCCAAACTATCCTGTAATCCCTGGAGTAATCTCATCAAGCCAACCTAACAAAAGTAAGGGTAAGTCCTCAAAACTATTTTCATTCTTACTCGCTGCCCTTTTCTGAAACAAGATTGTGGGAAATCTCAGAATCTTACCTGAAGTTTGTAAATTCTCTGGTGTCTTAAGGCCAAATACTATATTCTTTAGCATTCGAGAAAATATAAGTTAGATCATAATGTTAATGATAGAGAATTAAGAATTCAAGTTAAGGTCATTATAGTCAATCTATTAAATAACTAAACTGCCATTAAAATATTTATAAAAAAAATATTAAAATATTAAGTTATATTTTTTTCTTATTATTATATTTTTATTAAGGTGCAAGCTCCTGGTATCTTGGTATTTACTCTGAAATGCTGGTTGTTTTATTTCTGCTTGGTGTTTTGATCAGGCAAGTCAGAGCAGAGGTCTTTACTCCCTTTGTTAGATCATCCGGGGAAAGCTCCTGAACCTGAGTCAGTACCTGACTGCTCAGATTCAACTGTCCAAACTGAATTCCAGCATCATGCTAATCCAAACTATCCTGTAATCCCTGGAGTAATCTCATCAAGCCAACCTAACAAAAGTAAGGGTAAGTCCTCAAAACTATTTTCATTCTTACTCGCTGCCCTTTTCTGAAACAAGATTGTGGGAAATCTCAGAAGCTTTCCTGAAGTTTGTAAATTCTCTGGTGTCTTAAGGCCAAATACTATATTCTTTAGCATTCGAGAAAATATAAGTTAGATCATAATGTTAATGATAGAGAATTAAGAATTCAAGTTAAGGTCATTATAGTCAATCTATTAAATAACTAAACTGCCATTAAAATATTTATAAAAAAAATATTAAAATATTAAGTTATATTTTTTTCTTATTATTATATTTTTATTAAGGTTCAAGTGCCTGGTATCTTGGTATTTACTCTGAAATGCTGGTTGTTTTATTTCTGCTTGGTGTTTTGATCAGGCAAGTCAGAGCAGAGGTCTTTACTCCCTTTGTTAGATCATCCGGGGAAAGCTCTTGAACCTGAGTCAGTACCTGACTACTTAGATTCAACTGTCCAAACTGAATTCCAGCATCATGCTAATCCAAACTATCCTGTAATCCCTGGAGTAATCTCATCAAGCCAACCTAACAAAAGTAAGGGTAAGTCCTCAAAACTATTTTCATTTTTACTCGCTGCACTTTTCTGAAACAAGATTGTGGGAAATCTCAGAATCTTACCTGAAGTTTGTAAATTCTCTGGTGTCTTAAGGCCAAATACTATATTCTTTAGCATTCGAGAATATATAAGTTAGATCATAATGTTAATGATAGAGAATTAAGAATTCAAGTTAAGGTCATTATAGTCAATCTATTAAATAACTAAACTGCCATTAGCTTTTTTTGGGACAACAACTAATTGGCAAGTTTGCAATGGTTTTTCACTTGGTTGCAAATACAGTAGTAAACAGAATCCAATATGCTCTTAGAAAGTCCTGCTTTTAGTGTTATTGTAGGTCTTTTTAGATCAGAACTTCACCCAATTCAATTAATTAGGTCAATGTCTAGCTTAATCACTTCAAAGACAGCAAAAGGTTGCTTTCTAAAAATCTATTAAAACTGTCTTGGTTTGTCCATCATATGGTGGATGATATGCTGCACTCAATTTAAGAAAGGTTTTGGACAATTTCCAGGAGCGCTAAGCATAAGAATCCTTGAGGATGCTGCAGTTTCTGGCCTCCCACTGTTGATGTTTGGAAATGTTGTGCTAATAGCTTTAGTGCCTTTTGCCACCTATAATGACAGATTTTTTGCCTTTATACAGTGACCTGTAGCTAGATAAGGGCATGATTGATTTCTTTTTTTATTTTCGATGTTTACTATTTTTATAATTTTGTGAAGAAAAAATAGAAATATGATAAATAGATTTTGTTGTTTTTGCTTTTCCTAGTTTTCGGGGATGAACCGATACAGTTGATTTATAATGTGTAATTCATTGATAAGTTCATTTGACACAGAAAAACAATGTGTTAAAGTTTGCTGTAAAACTCTGACCGAAAAAATAAAAGAAAAGAAGAGAAGAGTTTGTGCTAACCCATGCACTGCCATTCCATCTCCAGAGCCTGTTGTTACAAAGAAGAAAGGGTCCTCCTCTGCATCTGGATGCGCAAATGGCAGCATGAAGGACTCTTTCTCATCAGTTGTCAATGCATCTGGATGCGCAAATGGCAGCATGAAGGACTCTTTCTCATCAGTTGTCAAGGCGGCTGCAGCCACACCTTCACTCTCAGACAGCAAGAATATGGCTTCCAACACAAACAATATGCCTTCCACTGCATCAGGCTCCCCGGGACGCAGAAAAAGGGTGGTAGTTTACTCGCGGGAGACTAATGTGGAAGTTGAAGGAGGTGGCACTTTGATGCCAATTAGTGATGAAAAATGGGTTGCTTACGAATATTCCCATTGAGAACTAAATTGGTAGAAGAATCTGCAGACTTGCTTGTAATGTGTATCATAGTTTGCGAGTCTGAAATGGATTGTGTTTGGCAAGACTATGCTATTTATCAAATTTGGGGGATCAAATCTTTAGATGAAAAGAACTTTAAAGGGCGTAACTAATACTTTGAATATAATGAAAAAAAAAAAAGAACTTTTTTAAGATGTCTTTTATCATGCAAAACTTATCATATCATTGCCCTCAATATTTTTTCCACTAAACACAAAAACTCAGCTACAAGGATCCTAAAGTTTTGGTGCAAGTGCTCTAAAAAAGCTTCTTGGTTTTTGTCTGATCATTCAAATTTTATCCATAGAAAATTCCTATAAATCCTTAAGGTCCATTGAGCTGAACTAGTATAACTGGAGAGTATTGTTATAATATCAATCCAATTCGATCAATATTCTAATCATGATTGTAATTGCTCGTTAAGTGAAAACAGAAGAATAGTTTGTATCTAATTTCTGAGTAGTGTAGCCATTTTTGTTATCCAGATTTTAATGAAAGTCCAATATTTTTTAAACATTAAATTAAATTAAATTGCAATGAACACCTTATTTTTCAAGCGTTGACATATAATATATATTATCTCCTTATATTCCACTTTTTAATTTGAATATGGAAGAAAAAGTGGTGTTAGACTCGAATATGGAAAATTAAGGTGCTTCACAGCCATGTGGTGTCAGTGGAACAAAACTCAGAGAGTTTGAGTTCTTCATCAGTAAACGGACGGTCCGAATTGCGTTTGATATTTCATTTCATAAAATAATTGACAACAACAAACAATTCGAAGGGTCTGTTTTCTAGCTTCGGAAATTCATATTTGCTCAACCACAAGTTGGACCATGCGATTTCTTAAGCAAAATTTTAAAATTAAACAACTCGCATGGTCCGATTTGTGTAATCTGAGCTTTTTTCCATTTTTTAACACAAATCGGAACCTCCAATTTGTGTACTCCCACAATTTTAAAAAACACAAAAAATTATCATGTCAAAATATATCACTCATTTTGCTCCCATTTAAAAAATTTTTAGCCCTTATATTCCTCATATGTGCCAATTTGCACATTCTTATTTTCTAGCGCCTGCAACTTTTCACATCTTGATTAAATATAAAATTGTTTCCCATCGTCTAAACCAATGTTCCACACTTACTTGCTTTCACCCTCCCTCAGTTGCGGAAGAAGCCGCCCTATGCCGGTACCTCCACTTTCTTATATTATTTTCTAATTTTCATCAAATGTCGCCTTCATCAACATTCTAATATCACCATGACACCATACCACATACTATATATATTGATCAGCCAGAAAATGCAAACTCGTAGCTAGCTAGCTATATATCATTCTGAACACTAATTATTATAGTTAAAAGAAACATTGTTTGAGAATTTTCAGTACGTATTATTATTAGCTTCTTTTTTCATCTAGCTTAATTAATTAAGATTAAATGGCGTCATCATCAGCTCGCTTAGCCTTGATTGCTGTTTCCATGGTTTTGCTTTGGTCGGTCTGTATAGCAACTGATTACGTCGTGGGTGATGACAAGGGCTGGTCTCCTTATTTCAATTACACACAGTGGGCACATGATAAAGATTTCCACGTCGGTGACCGCCTCGGTATGTTTACTAAAAAAATTCAACTGCTAAATAAATTATGGTGAAAACTCAGCTGCAGTCGACTTCATGTGAAGTTGATAGCAGCTTCATGTGAAGTTGATAGTTGAGAGTCGTTATATGAAAATTTAGTTAAATCAGTCAAATCATCTAACCGTTCTCAGTAATCAACTTTACGTGAAGTCGACTGCATCTGAGTTTCCACTCTAAAATATTCNATTTTTTAAACATAAAATTCTAATATCATAAGATGTTATAAAATCACTTAGTCTAAAAACTTAAGTCCATAAAAAGGAACAAAACTTACTATAAGGTGGCTTAAATAATGGAAGCTTACTCTTTTAACGCTTGTTGTGCAGTGTTCAAATACGACAAGCAGAAGCACAATGTGTTCAAAGTGAATGGTACACTCTTTAACTCATGCACCGCCCCAAACGACACAGAGCCATTTTCCTCAGGTCATGATTTCATTTCACTGGAAACCGAAGGAAGGAAGTGGTACATCTGTGGAAAGAGCGACCACTGTGTTAACCGTCAGATGAAGCTACTCATCTATGTCGGATCTGCTGCTCCTGCACCTGCTCCTACTTCTGGTGCTCCTCATTCTTTGCCGTCGTCGTCGTCGTTCTACATTGCTGCAACTCTTGCCATTGCTGCCATTTTATTCTTCTGAGATTAGTTTGAGGTTCTTCGTCTTCGTTGCTTGTTATGGAAAGTAACGGTTTCAGATGTATGTGCTTCTAGCTTTAATGTCACTGCTTTTTATTTAGTTGTTTTTGTTTTTAATCTTAAATGAGATTTATTTTTTAATTATCATATATACTAGATAGTTTGATTATAATATATATTACAGATAAAATGAATCATCTTATTATTTTTTTATATTTATTATAAAAAATAAAAATCATATACAAAATGAGAAAATTGTATTACATCTGGTGGCCAAGGTAACTAGAAAATCTCTGTAGTGACCAGATGGAATGGCTTCATGAAGAAAATGAGTAAGGTCCTTGCCGTACTTTTCCTTGAAAACGTTGTTGATGTCATCCATGTCCACCTCAACCCTACTTATCAATGTTCGTGCCAATGTTTCTATGCCTCTTCTTCCCCCTTTCATGCTTCTATGCAGTAACTGTCAATAGAATTTTAAAGATTTTAAATAATTCAACCATGAAAATATAAAATAAAAATACACTATTTTCAACTCAAAATATTAAAGATATTAAATTAATGAGTCTCTCATTTTATAAATTTTTAGTTTTTTTTTTTTTTTTCAATGTGGGACTAATTTCATAAGATTCTAACACGCAACATTAACATATGGAGGTGATACAGGGGAGAAGGGGGGTTACCTTTGCATAATAGCATGCTGGATTATAAATACATTTAACAACCACAGTTAGAGCTTCACCAAATTGCCCATACTCTCCCCTCTTGATGGCCTAATAAAAAACCAATTAAATTAATTCAAATAATCAATTAAATAAAATTTTAATTAGTAGGAAATTGTGTTGGCTAGCTAATAGTACTTTTGTGTAGTCATGGCCATAAATGCGTTTGTAACTGGAAAATGTTAGCTTCAATTGGGGAATGCTTCTCTTGCTCAGGATTTCAAGAACAACAGCTTCATCTGCAGCTCCTAAGCTTCCCTCACCAGTTTCATAAAGCCTCCTTGCATCGCACTTAGATATATGTTGGCTCACATCTGCTTCATGTGCTTTGTGTGATGCAGCTAATGCCACCAGAATCTGTAATAATTTACTCAAATATTTATCACTCCAACGAGTAACCATAAAAAAACTAAAATTTTATCTAATAGTGAATAATTTTTTAATCTTTTATGAATAATTTTGTCTTTTAAATATTATATTATAGAATTTTTTAAGACATATTTGTATGTAGTTTTAGAAATTCTAATATTATATCATCAAAATATTTTTTTTTAAATTTAAACGGATAAAATTAGACACATGAATGATTATATGTCTAAAAATAATAATAAAATAATAATCAAACAAAATTTGTTTTAAAAAAAAATCATTTCCTTAGATTTATAAATAGAACAATGGATAACTTGCATGAATGATTTGAGTGTAGTCTCCACAAGACTCAAAACAAAGAGGCATACCTTTTGAAATGGACTTGGAGGGTCCAAATTGATAATGTCTTGATCCAAAAGCCTTCTAAACCTTTTGTGATATGCTTGTGTGATGAGGAGAACATGACTTGATTTTCTGCCCACAAAAATTTCCACAAGAGCCTTGAAATTGATCTCATCTTGTTGAAGAGCTTCTCTGGCTACAACTGCATCTCTTTCATGTGGGTCAAGAATCCACAAGGACAAAGCACACAAAGAACATTTCATTGATGATGATTTCAACCCATCATCTTCTTCATTATAATATCTTTGGAAGTGACTTGTTAAGTCTTCACCATACTCTGCTTTGTAGGTTTCCCTTAGTTGTTGCCTTTCAAGTTGGCTTAATCCAGCAAGAGAAGATGGATTCAGTTGTTGCCTCAAACCCACCAAAGAGTCTTGAATCTTCTTGGAATCAAGCTCCAAATTGTGGTTTGAGAAGGTTAGAATGTTGGTAGCCATATGAGAGAGATCAGAGAGACAGAGAGAAACAGAGATTTTAGGGAGAGACTACAACTGACTCCTATTTAAACAAACATGAGTTCCTATTTTATTAAACGACAAAAATATCATTGATTTTTTATTTCGAAGACAAATAAATTTTTGACTAATTAAAAATACAAAAATATTACTCATTTTGATATTTAAGTTCTTTGGAGTGATTGATTTGTTTAACTTTTTAAAATACGTGACATTTAAGTTTTTTCGAGTGATCGATTTGTTCTTATATATTTTGCATAGAGAAACTTAAATGTCTTATATTTTAAAAAGTTAGAGACATTTTTATATTTTCAATTAGTCAAAGACTTGTATGTTTTTGAATTAAAAAGTTAGAGACTTATTTATCTTTTTTTTTTGTTTTATTTTATAAAATAATTTAATTAAGCTAGTTGGTATTACTAATCAGCCATTAAAGTAGCATGGGACATATTTTAGAACGAAAATGTCCCATAACCAAAAAAAATTAGGTTTTAAATCAACAAACATTTTACAACAAAATAATCAAACGTGTAATGATAAAATGGATTTAGATTCTCTAAAGTTTGAATTTCACTTTAGAGAGTAAAGTGTGATCTCTCACCATTTATTTTATAGATGGGAGCAAGAATAAATATGAGAGAGAAACTATTCAAGGGTAGAAGATCACACTTTACCCTCTAAAATACAAATTTAAAATTTAGAAGATCCAAATTCTGATAAAATAATCAATTTTTTTTTCATCAGCATAATTAAATTTTTTGATAAATACCAAATATATATCTTTTATACGGTAACTTTTTTGTGCTCATATAATATGATTAATTTTAGAAATTTTATAAATCATTTGTTAAAATACTTTTTGAGCATTTGATATATACTTGTGCCAAATGTTATTAACAATAATGTTTGTTGGTTCTATAAAATACATATATAAGAAATGCTAATCTTCGTCCTTAAATTCTAAATCCCATATGTAAAGGTTATTAGCAATGAAAAAAGTCCTCTATTTTTTACCCTAAAAGTCTCATGATGATGTTTATTAATTAACTAAATGTTGACTTGGCAAATTACAATACTTACTGGCAAGCTAAATTATGTTAACAAGACTTGTCACATATCAGCATTTGGCATACCACGTTACCATTTAAAGAACCAAATTAGCAATAAATATTAAGATATATCATTTTTAAATTTTATGACTAAAACCAAAAAAAAACTTTCTTTGTCTTTTTATTTACATTTCAATATTTTTTATTTTAGAATTTTATAAAAAATAAAAATAAAAATAAAAATAATATTTTATTATCTTCATATTTTTTATAAAATACTAAAATAAAAAATATTGAAATGTAAATAAAAAGACAAAGAAAGTTTTTTTTTGGTTTTAGTCATAAAATTTAAAAATGATATATCTTAATATTTATTGCTAATTTGGTTCTTTAAATGGTAACGTGGTATGCCAAATGCTGATATGTGACAAGTCTTGTTAACATAATTTAGCTTGCCAGTAAGTATTGTAATTTGCCAAGTCAACATTTAGTTAATTAATAAACATCATCATGAGACTTTTAGGGTAAAAAATAGAGGACTTTTTTCATTGCTAATAACCTTTACATATGGGATTTAGAATTTAAGGACGAAGATTAGCATTTCTTATATATGTATTTTATAGAACCAACAAACATTATTGTTAATAACATTTGGCACAAGTATATATCAAATGCTCAAAAAGTATTTTAACAAATGATTTATAAAATTTCTAAAATTAATCATATTATATGAGCACAAAAAAGTTACCGTATAAAAGATATATATTTGGTATTTATCAAAAAATTTAATTATGCTGATGAAAAAAAAATTGATTATTTTATCAGAATTTGGATCTTCTAAATTTTAAATTTGTATTTTAGAGGGTAAAGTGTGATCTTCTACCCTTGAATAGTTTCTCTCTTAATTTAAGATTTATAGTTAAAAATTTATGATTAAAGTCTAAATTTAAGATAAACAAAATAATTTTTTTAAAAATTAATCGAAAAAAATTAGTTACCTAACGTTACTTAAACAAAAATGCAACTAATCAAAGACAAGGCAAATAGATTAGAACTAAAAAGAGTGAATACCGGCAACAAGGTCCCAAGAAAAAAAAAGCACCCAATCCGACTCCTGATCTTTTTTTGGATTGATTAGTTTCTGTGCAAAAAAAAATAATATTGACTTTTTTGACACATGGGTCTCGTCATTTCGAAGTAATTGTTAGGGACCGGGTTGAATTTTTTTTTTATCAAGGATCTCATTGTCTTTTGAGATAATTGTTAGGGGCTATTTTGTGTTTTTCTCAACTAAAAATTATGTATTTTATTTGTGGTCACCAAAAAGTACAATTCTTGCTTGAAGGGCAAGGCAGGATCATAAGCAAAAATGGGAAGTGGGGGGAGTCATGAGTCATGAGTAGTGTACTCCCCTCCAAAACATTTTTGGGGTGGAATTCAAAGTCCAAAAGGTAAAGATGAAGTGAAATTTTGCTCTGAATGGAGTTGATGGTGATGTGTAACGCAGGTTGTATAGGTGGGTCTTGGTGCCATGTGATGTTTTATTTTTTGCTCAAATAATTCTCAATGCTTTCCAAGTAAGCTTTTAGTACACACTTCTTCCTTTCCAAAACCCAACCCACCTTGAGAGTTTCCCATTGAACAATATAATGCTATTCTGACAAATCTTCTATCTTTGATATATACTTTGATGCATCATTAGCCATGCAACCTAGAAAATTATGGTTTTATATATGAGAAAAGTTGCATCAATCGTACAGTTCATTTTTCATCAAACTTTTGATATTTTAATACGAAGGATGAGGGTTTCAAAATAAATGTAGTTAGAAACTAGGGGCGTTCAAGGTCTGGGGTAAAATTCAACTTGGATTCTATATATTTTATTGGTATCGAATTTATTATTTTTATCCGATGATATTTTAGGGTCGAGTTTGAGTTATGTTTTTAATTAGGATAAATTTTTTTATAATAAA
>NC_029794.2:133443111-133443731 GCF_000816755.2 Arachis ipaensis
ATAAATACATATGTTATTAATTTATTTTTAATATATATTATTTTATATTTTTATATGTATTTTATATTAGTAATTAATTTTAGTGTATATTTAGTATGATCGACAAATATAATACACCGAAAAATTTGTTAACTAAAGGATATATATATATATAAACAAATATTCCAATAATTACTGTGTTAGATTTTGAATTTTCCCCATTTCAATGTTTAAAAGAAGTTTAGATAGATAAACTATAAAAGTAGGTTAGATACTTGGAACCACTTTTATAATAGAAAAAGAAAAAGAACAATGGAAAGAGAACAAGGAGTCAAGAAAAAAAAAATCAAATTGTTGAAAGAAAAGGAAGGAAAAAAAAATTTTTTTTGTGGTTCAAGAAACATTTCTAAATTTGAGCGATGCATTCAGCTAACTCAACCAAGCAATGTAAGTATATAACAGTAAAGATTATTTACAATATCAAGGTCATAAAACAATTTTAGTTAATAAAAACTAATGTATATATCCGTATGATGTATGAAAAATATTTATTTAGTTTATGTTTTATTAGTATTTTCAAAGTTCATTTTTTATTAATTTATTTAATTTATATAAAAATAATTAAGAAACTTAATTTATTC
>NC_029794.2:133445616-133451411 GCF_000816755.2 Arachis ipaensis
CTTTTTCACTGTTTTAATTTTTTTTTTCTTCTTTACTCAAATTCTCGTAATACTGTTTCACCTTGAATTTCTTTTCTTTTATTTAAATTTATCCATCAATATTTATTTTAAAATTAAGCATTTTAAAAATTAAACATGTATCATAATATGTCACATCATTATATTTTACACTTAATCTTATTCATATGATTACGTTATATCTTCTTTATTCCTCTTAACTATTTCTTTTTATAACAAAGATAAAGTAAAATCTGATTTATAACATTTTTATTTTTTTTTATTACATACACAAGAATAAGAATTGATGCTTTTTTTTGAAGGGACACATAGAAGAGAACTAATTCAAAAAACATAAATCAAAATGCGTCATATAAAGAAAAAGAGGATAAACAAGAAGATATATAAGAATTCAAACTAAATAAAAAGATATATTAAAATTGAAATAAAAACAAAACAGATAGATTGAAATTGAATATAAAGATAGCCATTGTTCATACCTTGGCCCAATAATAAAGGTCTAGGATCCAAGCAAATAGGCCCAACCCAAAGGGTTGGCCCTAACCCAGTACCAACCTTCATCCCAAGAAGTCGGTGCTGAACACGACCTGCTCCAAAGAAGTCGGATACGAGGTTAGCTGGCAGATAACACTCATTCGAATGAGTAACTGCCCCTAGAAACTCTCTAACCACCTCATAAAGCCATATCTTAACCTCCCTAAGATATGGGAACGGTTATCCACCTAAAAAGGTGGCACTACTCCAGCGGTGGTTATTGGCTCACCACTATAAATACCCTGACTTCCCTCAGGTATCACTAAGTCCAATATTCTCTAACTTGCTCACACTCTTGCTAACTTAGGCATCGGAGTGTCTTTGCAGGTACCACCCCCCATTCTTCCACACGTACAAGTCGAACGGAGGAACACCGAGTTTCAGGTTCACTCGATAGTCGCCTCCCTCACACGTTTGGGCCAACCAACGCCATCCGGCCCACTAATCTCTGGTTACCCACCGTAACAGTCATTTTATTTTTTACTCAATTTTTTGATGCGACAAGAAAAAGACTCCTCAACTTAACTTGTTCATATCATAGTTTGGAAATTGAATCGAATGAACTCATTCAACCGTCTACTCAATTCCCCAAACAAGAGATACGAGAGACTTACTTAACCTCACTTGTCCATACCATAGTTTCATTACGAAACCCAAAAAAAGGAGATTTCATATCGCTAATCACTCAATATAACTACTACAATAGTTTATGAGGTATTTATAACCTCTTATTAAGTTAAAATAAAGAAAATTATGAGCCTATAAGCATAAAATTCAATTTATAACTAAATAAACAAAAATCAAAATATATCAAACTAAATTGAACATTCTAAAAATATAAACTAATAACTTTTAAATAATACTTGAAATCTTCATATAACTCTATTTTCGACGT
Organism: Arachis ipaensis; assembly: GCF_000816755.2. Taxonomy (NCBI): domain Eukaryota; kingdom Viridiplantae; phylum Streptophyta; class Magnoliopsida; order Fabales; family Fabaceae; genus Arachis; species Arachis ipaensis. Next base: position 133,447,064 of record NC_029794.2, read on the forward strand.
AATTTCTTGACACAACAAGAGAGGAACTCACTCAACTTTAATTGTCCATATCATAATTTTATCACGAAACCAAAAAAAAATATCTCACACCTCTAATTTTTGAATATCATCTACAATAATTTTTGAGATATTTATAACATTTTTATTAGGTTAAAATAAAGAAAAATTCTAAATTCATAAACATAAATTCTAATTTAGTAACTAAATAAATAAAATTAAAATATATCAAACTAAATTGAACATTCTAAAAAAATAAACTAATAACTTTTAAATAATACTTTAACTCTTCGTATAACCGACATTTAAAACACATATCATTCGTGCTCCGTGAAAGATCGCGGCTGTTATTGATAAATCCCAATCAATATTAACAATAGTAATCGGCGTGGGTGTAGTAGTAACATCCCTTAATTGATTTTTTATAATTAAAATTTCTAATCGATTACATTCTCATTTTTTACTTTTATTCTAGGACTGAATTTTTTTAAAATATATAAAATTTTTCTAATTGATTATATTCTCTTTAATTTTATTTTATTTTAGGACAAAAACTCGCATGAGAGTGCGTCTCATTATCAAAATTTTCACTCAATTTTATATATTCAAATATATATACTTGTAATTGATGTATTCTACCTATTTAATGGTAAAAAATTATTACAAAAATAAGGGCATGCAAATATAATAATTGCCCAATAAATACATATCTTCAAGCATGCATGCATGGTTCCATAAGTTAAATATAAGTGGTTCCCTTAAATTCAAAAAGAAGAAAAAGTGAAAAAGTGAAAAACCACAAAATGGTTACAACTGGAAAACTGAGGGTGGAAATTTTGGACGCTAGAAACCTTATGCCCAAGGACGGTTTTGGTAGCTCTAGTCCCTACGTAGTGGTTAGATTTGGATCCCAGGAATACAAGACCCAGACCAAGGTTCGTGATCTGAACCCGGTCTGGAATGAAACGTTGTCGTTTGAGATAGAACCACCTTTACCCAACAACAATACTGTTAAATTTTTTAGACTCAACAACCGACCGCGGAATGATGTTATCAGCCTCAAGGTCAGTCACAAGTCACAACTCACAAGCAGAAAATTTTATTAGTGGGACAAAAGTACTTCCCAAATATTCAGATAACATTCTCATGTGTATTCCAAATTTGTTTTTAAAAAATCTTTAATTGAATGTTTTAAGTGCGTATTTGTTTAGAAAAATTCTAATTTATGCCTGAAGGTTATCAATAGAGAGAAATTATTCTCATATTTGTTTGAAACTACTTTAAAATCTAATTCTCAAAATAACTTATTCCTAAGAAAAAATTATTCCTACAATTTTTGCATTTTTATTTTCATATCAAATGATGAGTATTTAATATTCTCGTGCAAACGGAATTAATATATAGAAGTGTTACTATGTCTTAATTATTATATCAGTTCTGCTAGAAGTAAAGCTAATTATAGTTAATTAGTTGGAAAATAAGTCGATTATAAATTTTTTTATTATTTTAATTTTTTAATTTAAAAAAAAAAGAGAATTGATTTAGTTGATTTATATTATAGTTAATTTTTAAATTTTTTTTATTATTTTTGTTAATAGAATAGAATTCATCTTTTTATTTAGGATATCAACAAATATTACTCTCACTCAAATTTTATTATTTTGATTGGGCTTAATTCACATGAAAGCTTGTTTTAATATTAAATAAATGGGTAATGCTAGAAAGACAACAATGAAAACTTGCTTTATTTAGCATTCATTAATTGTGGCATGAATGAATGCTAAATAAGGCAAGTTAAATTAGCAGTGACAGTGCCTCCACTAACTACACTGGAATGTGCGTGAAGGTGAAGCATGACAAGAGCCATGGCCCAACCCGGCGGAGTGGCGACCTTGGTGAAGTTTGCTTGGACTTGAAGCATTTCGTGGAGAGAGGCGAGGAAGTTTTGAGATATTACCCTCTCAAGAGGTCCATTTTCAAGAATATGAAAGGCCACATTGGTTTGAAACTCTCCTACAAAATCGAAGACGAATCAGCCACAGCGGACGATGTGCCGTTGGAACAAGACACCATGTCGGTAACGGAAGTTGAAAATTCAATTCATCTCGAGCCTAAGCCTGAGCCCGAGCCAGAGCCTGAACCTGAACTTGATGATGATGAGATGATGGTTTTGCACAAACGGCACATAGATGAGGGAAGAAGAACAAACCAAGGGAACGAGAAAAGCACATCACTACAAGCATTCATATTTTGCTGTGCTCTTTTGTTGTGGAGACATCTATTGGATTTTGGTGCAGTTTTATTCCCTTACCATTTTCAATTGTTGAAGCGTTTGGGATTAGTTATATTCTCTTATGTTTTTCCATTGTTGAAGAGTTTAGGGATAGGTATATACTCTTACATTATTCAATTTTCAAAGCGTCTATTGAATCTAACTTGATTTCATACGATGAAGCTCAGTTGTATAGTGAGAAAGTAAATGAAATTCACATGTAATGAAATTCATATTTAGATATACTTGATCACTATTTTGTTTGGTGAAAACTCAGGTGAAAGCTGTTAGATAAAAGTTTAGTCAAATCAGTCAAATCATCTAACGACTTTTAAGTATCAACTTCATATGAAATCGACTGACACATGAGTTTTCACCATTTTTTTATTCAAATACGGCAGTACTTATTTTTAAAATTTGAAACATTTTCTTCCAAACAAACATATCCAATGATTTATTTACATGTTCAAATACATTTAATGCTAAGTATATATGAAGAACATTAACGAAAGATTAGAACCCTGGAGAGTGGAGACTAGAGTTAAATGTCACACCACCCAAGGTTTAGTTGAATTGAACAAGAATGAACCAAATGCTTTTATCATTTAAAAGTGTGAAAGTTGAGAATTAAATTCAATAATCCTGTGAATAGGAAAAGTATAGGGTACCAACATATTATCTGTCAACTTTTACCAATTCTTATTTATAATTGTGTTTTATGGAGGTGTGTTCGTGGATATGTCTAATAATTAATATATTTTAAATACATATATAAAGAGACACATCCAGAAAATATATTTATAAAGACACTTCTATTAAACACAGCTATAAAAAAGACATTTTTATTAGACACATCCACGAACACACTTCCATAAAATACAATTATAAATAAGAGTTAGCAGAAGTTGGCAGATACACTGTTGGTAACATATAAGTACCCAGTCCAACAAATAAAGAGTAATTAAGCTGTTCAAGATGCGCTGAAGGCAACAGTCCAAATTGTAAAAGAACGAAAACTGCACAACTTTGGAGACAAAAAATTGTAATGACAACTTCCTAGAACTAATGACGATCGAGGATAAGAATTAAATAATAATATATTTCTAAAGAATAATAATAATATTTCAATCTAAGGACCAATTTGATAACATTGATTAATATGTTCCGATCGTAATTATCCCTAGAACCTTGAAACGTGTGAAAAGCTGCAGCTAGAGCTAGTGTCATATTTTTCGTCAAAAAATTCCAATTATCATTCATATCTAAACATGTATTCACACGGACAAGAACCTTTGATGATGAGTCGGTGACACAAAAGCCATTTATGTTGGAAGGAAAAGAAAAAGGCTTGCCATGCCCTTCTTTCTCGCTCGTCTTCTTAATTTATATAGAACCTTTAATTCAAGGGACGGCCAAAAAGCAAAGGCCTAGTTTGACAAAGAATCTTCCCTACTAAGAATACAAATAAAAAGAGAGAAAGGGAAACCATATATATATATATTAATTAACCTAATATGCAAAGCAAAAGAAAATTATGGTGCAATTGGACAGACAGACACACAAAGCTGCAAAGGTCTAAAGGTGCTTGCATATCAAGTTAAGCACCACATACACCTTATTATATATGCATTATTTTCTTATACCCCTCATCATCACTTCTGGCTTCCATACCACACATCTTTTTCAAACAACACAGCTAAGACTTCCACTCCTGCTTTTCTTAATCTGGTTATTGACTATAGTTATTTATGTAATCCTTTTTTCTTGATTGATTCTAGTTAAAATATATTTTATTAACTCAAACAAAGCAATAGGTAAATTTTAAGTGCCATAAGCTTTGCCTGAAAAAGAGAAGATTTCAAAATATTTTTCTTATGAGATTAAGTTGAAGATAAAAGGGGAAAAAGAACTCTACGAGCACGTGTGGGAATTATTAAAGAAAATATTTTTTTTTCTGGTTAAAAATAACTAACTGTAAGTAATATAAAAATAATAATTTAAAACTTATGTATATAAACAAAAGCATTTTTTTGGTCACAAAAAAAAAAGCATTTTTTTGGGTTAACTTCAATCATCATA
>NC_029794.2:133451426-133456281 GCF_000816755.2 Arachis ipaensis
AACTCAATTTCTTTAGTCTAATTTCTTTAATCTAGTAATTCAACAATATATTTTATCCTATTATTTTAAATATTAATAACTAACTCATGACAAAAAATAATAAATTTTAATAACCTTTCTATTTTTTAAAAAAAATTGAAGATGACCACAACAAAATAACAAATCAATAGGAATAATAATTTTATTCTTAATTTCAAAAAGTGGAAAGATGATATCAAACAAAACCAATTTAATTATCATCATATATTCTTTAAAAAAAAAAAAAAAAAAACAGCTAAGTTCAGCCAGAAAATTTAAAGAATATATACCTTGGATTTTGTATTATTTTTATTCTTTGCTTTCTCAACTCTTATTTACTCAATATTTTCTTTGCATAAAAATCGAATAGATAACATTAATAAGCAAAAAAAAGAAAGAAAGAAAGAAATAGTATAGAATAGTTTCATATTATAGAAGTATAATCACTGACCAGCTTAACTGCTCATTGTCACAGTGTTTCTCAAATGATATAAGGGGAATACCTTCGCTGAGACCGTTCTTCCTTCTTCTCTCCCAGAATTCCCAAACACAGCAACACCATTGCCATGATAATAATTGCTTCAGCTTAAATTAGTACAAACACAAATAAATCATTAGAAGCCACATGCAAGAATGGGAACCGTTCGGAAACTCATTGTGGAAGTTGTAGATGCTCGCAACCTCTTGCCCAAGGATGGCCACGGAACTTCCAGCCCCTACGTCGTTATCGATTTCTATGGCCAGCGGAGGAAGACGCACACCGTGCTTCGCGACCTCAACCCTGTCTGGAACGAAACGCTGTCGTTTAACGTCGGCACGCCTTCTGACATTTTCGGCGACGTTCTCGAACTCGACGTCTACCACGACAAGAACCACGGCCCTACCCGGAGGAACAACTCTTTGGGACGTTTAAAGCTTAGTTCTACGCAGTTCGTGAAAAAAGGCGAAGAGGCTCTCATATATTACGCGCTCGAGAAGAAGTACTTACTCAGCATGATCCAAGGCGAAATTGGCTTGAAGATTTACTACGTAGACGAGGAGGTACCGCCTCAACTTCCACCGGAGCAGAAAGAGCCACCACTGCCACCGCCGCCGCCATCGCAGGAATCAGAGACAAAACCACCGGCTGAGCCTGAGAAAGTTGAAGAACAACCGAAGGTAGAGGCTGACGCGAAGCCGGAATGTGACGAGGCTAAAGAAGAGACAACTGAAAACGGTAACGCAGAAGAAAAAGCAGATCCAGAAGTTGAAAAGCCACCTGAGTCGGTGCATGAAGAACCTGAACCAAATGGAAGCGTGGATCAGGTGGATCCGGGAGTACCAGAAATACCTGCGCAGCCTCCTTTAAACGTTGATGTTATGGCGGCGTCGGTGTCAAGGTCGAGTTCTGAGGTACGATTCAGTGGGATGAACGCTCCACAGCCAATAAGAAGGGTTGCGTCAACGGCAAGCTTTACATCGGAAGCTTCTTCTTCCGATAGTGTTTTGATCGAACGGTCCACGTTTGATCTCGTGGAGAAGATGCACTACCTCTTTGTTCATGTGGTGAAGGCGAGGTACTTGCCTACCAACGGTAACCCGGTGGTGAAGATAGCGGTTTCCGGTAACCAAGTCATGTCCAGACCAGCTCGCAAGACCACGTTATTCGAGTGGAACCAGGCTTTCGCTTTCAGCCGCGACGCACCAGATTCTTCCCCCATTCTTGAGGTCTCCGTGTGGGACCCCGCTATTTCTGACGGTCGAAGCTTGCTTGGTGGAGTATGCTTTGACGTAACAGAAATTCCTGTGAGGGACCCACCGGATAGCCCTTTGGCCCCACAGTGGTACAGGCTAGAAGGAGGTGGAGCCCAACACGGTGATCTCATGCTTGCCACGTGGCTCGGCACACAAGCTGACGAATCATTTGCGGACGCGTGGAAAAGTGACACACATGGCCACGTTAACTCTAGAGCCAAGGTGTATCAGTCACCGAAGCTGTGGTACTTACGAGCCACTGTTCTTGAAGCTCAAGATATCATGCCGTTAACGTCGTCAAAGGAGGTTTCGTTTCAAGTTAAAGCTCAACTTGGATTTCAGGTGCTGAAGTCAAAGGCTTCCGTTGCTCGAAACGGCACCGCTTTGTGGAATGAAGATTTACTCTTTGTAGCGGCAGAGCCTGTTAGTGGAGACCTCGTTTTCACTTTGGAAATCCGGCAACCCAAAGCGCCGGTGACAATGGGAATTCTTATGATACCACTGGCCTCAATTGAAAGGAGAGTGGATGACCGGAACGTCGCGTCGCGTTGGTTCACATTCGAAGATCCAAACGAGGAAAAGAGTTCTTACAAAGGCAGAGTCCACTTACGCTTGTGCTTTGACGGAGGGTATCACGTGATGGATGAGTCAGCTCACGTGTGTAGCGATTTTCGCCCAACGGCGAGGCAACTTTGGAAGCCAGCAGTTGGCACAGTTGAGCTTGGAATAATCGGTTGCAAGAACTTGATACCGATGAAGACGGTGAACGGTAAAAGCTCAACAGATGGATACTGCGTAGCCAAATACGGCAACAAATGGGTACGTACACGAACTGTATCTGATACATTAGAGCCAAAGTGGAATGAGCAGTACACGTGGAAGGTATACGATCCTTGCACAGTTTTAACCATTGGAGTATTCGATAGTTGGGGTGTATTCGAAGTGGACAGTCCTAAAGAATCTACTAGACCCGATTTCCGTATAGGAAAGGTACGTATCCGTATTTCTACGCTCCAAACGGGTCGTGTGTACAGAAATACGTACCCGCTACTAGTCCTGACACATGCTGGTTTGAAGAAGATGGGTGAAATAGAGATAGCAATTAGGTTCATTCGAACGACTCAGCGGCTAGATTTTCTCCACGTGTACTCACAACCGATGCTGCCACTAATGCACCACATAAAGCCATTGGGGGTGGTGCAACAGGAAGTGCTGCGGAACACGGCGGTGAAAATGGTGGCGATGCACTTGTCGAGATCGGAGCCGCCGCTGAGAAAGGAAGTTGTCTACTACATGCTGGATGCCGATTCTCACAACTTCAGCATGAGAAAAGTGCGTGCGAATTGGTATAGGATAATTAACGTGGTCGCCGGAGTCATCGATATCGTACGGTGGATTGACGATACACGTGGATGGAAGAATCCAACGGCCACGATCCTTGTTCACGCGCTTTTAGTTATGCTAGTGTGGTTTCCAGATCTGATCATTCCAACATTTTTGTTCTACGTCTTCGTGATTGGTGCATGGAACTACAGGTTTCGTTCGCGTGACCCACTTCCACATTTTGATCCCAAAATTTCGCTTGCTGAGGTGGTGGATAGAGAGGAGCTGGATGAAGAGTTTGATGCTGTGCCAAGCAGTGGTTCATCGGAGATGGTGCGAGCGAGGTATGATAAGTTGCGTACGCTTGGGGCGCGCGTGCAAACTGTGCTAGGAGATTTTGCCACGCAAGGAGAGCGCGTGCAGGCGCTGGTGACGTGGCGTGATCCACGTGCCACGGGGATGTTTGTTTTGTTGTGCTTGGTTGTGGCGTTGATACTGTACTTGGTGCCGTCGAAGATGGTGGCGATGGCGGCTGGGTTCTACTATCTTCGGCACCCTATCTTCCGTGATAGGTCTCCTTCTCCGGCGTTGAACTTCTTTCGGAGGCTTCCATCTTTGTCAGATAGAATCATGTAAGAATTTTACTTTCGCTTTAGGTTATGTATGTATTTACACTTTAATTTGAAAGGATAGCCACTAGTAAGTTATATAAAATTATAAATACTCATCGCATGTGATAATGTGGTCTTTTTGCGTTTTTCATTCCGGCTTTTTAATGGGCTTATGACTGAGTGTAATGAAGTGAAACAATGAAACTACAATAAATAATATAGATCATAGATTCTCGATCATTTGTAAATCATTCATGATTATTCTATTGAACTCTCTCATTAAGTTGCTTAGTGCTCGCAACCCTTTTAATCATGTTGTCCTCCATTAATCAACTCCGTAGGAGTAAAAAATGGTAAAAAGAGATTTTGGTTGAATTGTAAGGGGTTGTATTCTGGATTTTTTAATGAAAAGAAAAATAAAGGAAGGACAAGAAAAATTAAGTTGGCATTTGGCAAGCAATCACTAAATTGACGATTAGCCTAATGTTTTATAATACATTATGATAGGCCAAAGGCCCAAAATGACAAACTAAGGACCGGGATACAACACTATTCGGAGTTAAAGTTAATCACTACATTTTGGATTCCAAATTTGGTCCATCGTTTATAGTTTTTGGTCATCACTCTAATTTTGGGTCCAAGGTGTAGTGTATCCTTATTGTGATAAACTGGTCCATTTATTAACTAACTTGGGTTGGTCGAGTGGTTAGTTTACTTGTCTGCTTAAGTAAGTGTCGGAGATTCGAATCTCGCCTTGTGCATGCAGTGACTCATTAGATAGCGATAAATCTTTAAATGAAACTCCGATTTACGAGAAATTAATCATTGACCTATTGAGTTGAAAAATATTATGGGCAACCAAAAAATTTGATCCACTTATACAGCTTCACATCTAGGCAAACCCAAGAACTCTAAAACCAATAAGAAGGGAAAAAAAATGTAGACAAAAATATAAAAAAGAACGAAAAAAAGCCATTTCCAACATTTTACCAAAAAAAAAATTTTTGATCCACTTATTCAGCTTCACATCTCGGCAAACCCAAGAACTCTAAAACCAATGTCAACAAGAAAAAAAAAATAAAAAGAAAGAAAAAAAAAGCTATTTCCAACATTTGGAACAAAAACTTTTTTAAGTTTTGAAATATCAATAATTTTACTATTTTGAATAT
>NC_029794.2:133456316-133459370 GCF_000816755.2 Arachis ipaensis
AAGCACGCTAAGACCTATTAATACACTAGTAAATTATAAATTTGATAAGCATATTAACTAGTGTTCACACACTATAAACAGAATAACGTGTATTGCACTCTTAGCCCTTAGTCAACATGTCAAATCATTGATGTGAGCATATTTCATATTATGATTTTATATTTATTTTAACAGATAACAATTAAATTAATTTCTCAATTTTTATTTGATGGTCAAATTAATCTTTCCTGTTGACAACAATGGCTTCTACAATTACAAATATGTGACACTGGCAACGATCATTACTACCACATAAAATAGATTAGTATTAGTTTATTCTCATTAAGACCTCATCGATAAATAATTATAAGGGTAAAGTATATTTTTTGTCTTTAAAGTTTAGTAAAAATTTTAAAAATACTTTTAAGTTTTATTTTGTTATAATTTTGTCTTAGAAATTTTTGATTTGCATCAAATATACCCTTAACAACTAAATTTTCAAAAAAAATAAGACCAATCTAACAATAATGTATGAAAACTATGCTTGATTTGTTTGTGTTGAGGGTTGTTCTTATAAAATTATTGTTGAATTAGTCTTAAATTTTTTGAAAAATTAGCCGTTCGGGGTATATTTGATGCAAATCGAAAATTTTTAGGACAAAATTAAAACAAAATAAAAACTTATGGGTATTTTTAAAACTTTTGTCAAACTTCAATGACAAAAAATATACTTTTCTCTAATTATAATTTATTTTTTTATTATTTAAACCAATAATAAAATTACTTTATGTAAATCAAAATATAGATAGCTAATATAGAATATTAAAAAAATTCGAATCCCATAATCTATTAAGATAAGATGAGGTGGGGTTTTGCAGCATCCCCACTTGTGCACTTAACTAAATATCCAATTAATGGAGGACATGCGTGCATGTGGTATACCTCATAAGTCATGAAACCATATCATTGACTCAGCTTCGCTAAGAATTCAGATTTGTCGGCACAACTGTCACTTGCAGTTTTGGTAAAAATTTAGTGTAGTTAATTTTATGATAATTTAATTAAATTTATTAAATTATTTAATAATTTTTAATTTTATATTTTTTATAAAATAATTTATTATTTGATTTAAAAAATTGAGCATATAAATTTTAAGTTTTTTTGTGTGACTATATATAAAAGTTAAGTGAGATCTCTATCAAGAGGTTGGAGCACATTTCTGCACAAAATTTTGTAATTGTATTAGGAGTAGCTGTACAATTGTATGTATAATAATTTGCCGCGTTACTTGTTAAGTTTGACTCCACGTTAAGATAGTTGAGTTCAAATCTTACAAAATAATTAGATACAATCATCGCTATTTTTATTAAATTTATGTATCATTTTTGTCTTTATTAACCTAAATTTCATAAATCTATTATTTTTTTAATAAGATTATGCTACGTGTACATTAAAATCAGCCACCAAAGTCAGCCCACCAATATAAAATACATGTTGGAATATAAATACATATTAAAAATAAATTAAACCACACATGTATTTATACACAAATACATTAGTGATTAATTTTAGTGACTAATTTTAGTGTACAAATAACATTTTTTATTAAAATATTATTAGAATAATTATTTTTGTATAATAATTTATGTATGTGTGTAATGTGTATTCAATTTCTGTTAGTCTACATGCAGATTCTATACAATGTAAGTGTACGTATAAATTATATTGAACGTGTATGTACAGAAGGTAATAAAATAAAGAGTAAAGTATCGTTTTTGTCCCTAACGTTTGGGGTAAGTCTCAAAGTTATTCTTAACGTTTCAATCGTCTTACTTAAGTTCCTAACGTTTCAAAATTGACTCAATGTTATCCTGCCGGTAGAACGTTTCAAAATTGACTCAATGTTATCCTGCCGGTAGAGATCCGTTAACAGAATTGACGGCGGGTCAAAATTGAGACGATTTTGAAACGTTAGGGACTTAAATAAGACGAAAACGTTGAGGACAAAAACGATACATAAAAATAAATTTTAATTTTATCCTTCAATAATATCAATTTTTTACTATACATAGTATTCAATTATTTTTTAATCACATCTAAGTAAATTACACTTAATTATATTACTTTCATTTTAAATAGATTAATTTTTTTTATAATTTTACTCTTAAAGATTTTTAGTTATCATGAAATGTTTGTAGAATGACTAGTATATAAACTTGCAGAAAAGAAAAAAATAATATATATACAATAAAATATAAATTATACCTTTTGTCTCTCTAATGTATCAAAATTCTTTAAAATTATAAAAAAATAAATTTATTTAAAATGAAAGTAATGTAATTAAGTGTAATTTACTTAGATGTAATTAAAAAATAATTGAATACTATGTACAGTAAAAAATTGATATTATTGAAACATAAAATTAAATTAAAATTTATTTTTATGTATCGTTTTTGTCCCCAACGTTTTCGTCCTATTTAAGTCCCTAACGTTTTAAAATCGTCTCAATTTTGTCTCGCCGTCAATTCTGTTAACGGATCCCTAACGGCAGGACGATATTGAGTCAATTTTGAAACATTAGAGACTTAAATAGGACGATTGAAACGTTAGGAACAACTTTATAACTTACGCCAAACGTTGGGGACAAAAACGATATTTTACTCTAAAATAAAAAAAATTATTACTGTTGTTAACCATTGAAAAAGAAATTGTTGATCTTGTAAATTTTTTATAAGAATCAACACAAAGATTTTATATATATATAATTTTAGATATATCCCAAATTTTTATCATACGTGTCATTTCTTAAAAGCTACTTAGCTTATTTAAGTTATCTAGGTTTTTGTTGTATTTTAATTTTAATTAGGAAGTTCAGATTGTGAAGGGTGGGAATTAGGGGTAATTATTAAAAGTCTATTATTTTCCACCTTATTTAAATGGATATGTCATCTATAAAAATATGACAAAAATATAACCATCAATGATTCCTTGAAGCAACTTCCGACTAGTTAGGTAAGGCAGTAATGACTGTGTTATATATTACTAATCTTCAAAATATATATATGAAAAAATTTA
>NC_029794.2:133459455-133460760 GCF_000816755.2 Arachis ipaensis
AAATAAAGGATAAAATTAAAAAAAAAATAGACAACAAAACATATTTTGTCATTATATATTAGGATAAAGTATTAAATTGGTCTCCTATATTTGAGCGTAATCTTATTTTGGTCCTTAAGGTTTAAAGTGTCTTATTTGAATTCAAAAAAAATTTATTTAACTTCAATGTAGTCCTATATCACAACAGTACAAGAACAACGTCGATATCTAAAAAATAAGTACAAATTTCAGAGGCATAAAATTAACTGTAGATGCATCAATATATTTATTTATCATTCTTCTTACAATTTAAATAAAATATTTTTTATAGAACTAAAGAGAAAATAAATAAATAAACGTATTGATGCATTAATGTTTGATTTTGTACATTTGGAACTTGTACTTGTTCTCTAGTATCGACCTTGTTCTTGTACTGCTGTTATGTATGACATTTCGTTAATTATTTAATTTTGACATCACGGTAAGACTATATTTAAGCTAAATGAAACTTTTTTAAATTCAAATAAGACATTTTAAATTTTAAAGACCAAAATAAAATTACGCTCAAATATAAGAAACCAAATTAATACTTTACTTGTATATTATTATAAATATATCGTGTTGCAACTGAACTTTTCCTGCCTTCTTTTTTGGTTCTTTCTTTTTTTAAATTGTTTACAAATTTCAACAATTCATGTAAGAGCCATTATTTAATTATAGGCTTTGTCACTTTAAGGGGGAAATTCCAGCTACATATATACATAATTTCTCTCACCAATTGTTAAACAACATTATATTTATTTATTTAGATAACATTATTTCTCGTATTTTAAAACAAAATATTTAAAGTTGCTAGCAACACATGTGGTATAGTGTAGGTGGCATGGGCATGTGGTATAGTGTAGGATTATCGTATCTATTAATTTTTTATTTAATATTATAGTATAACAAATATGAAATTGGATAAAGATAATTAATAAGTATTTTGTTCTCTTAACTAATTATTGTCTTGGGATAAGTTGGAATCAATTCAAACAAATCAATAATTATAAGTTGAGATCAATTTAATAAACCAACAATTATAAATTGAAATCAATCTAAACAAATCAATACCTATAAATTGTAATCACTTTAAATAAATTGATAATTATAAATCGAAATCAGTTAAAGTATACCAACATTTATAAGTCAGTGTCAATTCAACAAACAACCAATTATAAACTCATTTAAAAATATACTAATATAAGTAATTAACACCTTTTTCAATGACAAATTTATCTAATTTTATTTTTAAGATTATCAAGATAATTTTAGAGATTAATCTTT
>NC_029794.2:133460874-133464133 GCF_000816755.2 Arachis ipaensis
ACTGCATCTCTTTTATATTATGCTAAATTATAATTTAATTTTTATAAAAGTTCAATCTGTTTCTTTTGAAAATAAATAGGTCAAGTTTGGAGCTATGTTTTGGTCACTATAACTCAACAATTACAAGTTATAATTCGAAAATTAAGTGAAAAGAACGTTAGATTTTTTATAACTCATAAGTTACGAACACATAACTCGGTCGTTATATCTATAACTTGGCCGTTATAATTTGGTAGGACTGCACACGGATCGGATCGGATCGGATATAACCTAAAATTCTATCCGATTCGCACTGCATTCATCGGATCGGATCGGATCGGATACGATATCTGCATTTTTTAGGCCGGATCCGATCTGATCCGATTCCGCATAATTCAAAAAAAATTTATTTTAAGATTCTGTTTGGCTGTTTTTACAAAAAAAATATCCAGAAAATTCATTTTTTATCTGTTTAAGCCTATTTACTCCTAAAATATTATCAATAATAGTTCTCTTGAATAACAAAAACAAAATAATAACACAAGATTTAAGTTTAATTATTCTAAGTTAAAGTACAACATAAAAAATTAAAAACAAAATATCATAAAATTCATAAAATGACACACTAAAATTCATATCACATTAGGGTTTAATTTTTTAAACTATGCTATTTATATGTGATGTGCGGATATGCGGATTTGCGGATCGGATCTACGGATATCACTGTCAAATCCGCAATCCGATCCAACCATGGTGCGGATCGGATAATATCTGCCAAATTCGGATCGGATGCGGATAATTACCACGGATATGCGGATATTATCCGATCCATGTGCAGCCCTATAATTTGGTCTATTCCGTATTACTCAATAATTGCCACCTATTACTCAAAGAACAAGTCTTGATCCATTAACTATAACTCGGCCAATGAAAATCTATACCTTAGCCCAAATTTACTTATTGATCTGTTAGCTATAACTCGGCCTAAATTTATTTATTGATCCGTTAGCTATAGCTCGGCATAAAATTTAGCTATAAAGCGGAATTTAAATAAAATAAATAAAATGTGTCTATTTTAAATAGAGAGAATCTCAGTTATAACGAAACTATCTGAACACGTACAGAAGTCGTTATCAAAATACTAAGACTATGGGATAACCACTCATAGCATAATAACTCTATAAATACAAAAGCACATAAAAGATACGCTATTCCCTCTAAATAATTTATACCTCATCTTATACTTATTTTTACTTGAACATTAGAATCTTTTTACAGGTCCCAATTCTTTCCGATGATCCTCGACAATTGAAGTATAGCTCGGCATCTATATTCTTAAAACAGAAAATTCTATATAAACGGAAAAAGGAGTTATATTTTAGTACTAAAAAAAATTATACCTCAACTAAGATTATTGTGCAAGAATGATATTAAAAATATATAAATAATTAAATTTAAAAAAAATTAATAAAAATGAATGAAAATATGATTTTATTTTCAAATAAAAAATACAAGTACGTACATATCCACGAACCTTATTTGGAATAGTTTCGCTTTCCGTTCAACACATTTTTAATTGGAAGCCAAAATATGTTTATGTATTCAAAGCACCTTTCATTTTCTAATCTAGATAGTGAGCAAATAAAATATTAATATGGACCTAATAAAAATTCTTTGCAATTCTGTGTATAATTCATCATAAATAAACTCTTGTATCTTCACAAATTATAAAATAACATTCAACAAGGAATAAGAGGTTAATGTGTCAAATCAACCAAACTTAAAATGATCGATTAATAAAAAATGACCAAAAACTAGTTGTAAAAAGCAGGCTGAAAATTTCGAATATAGCCCCCTAAAACGGTGAAATTACACGAAATGATTTAGTGAGGAGATTTTCGTAAATACGAGCTTGGAAAAAATTACTATTTACAATTTTAGAGAGATAAAACTCACCATTAGTGATTTATGAATATAAAAATATCATATAATACTCTGACTTTTGTGAATTTAATAAGAAAAAATAACATTTTTTTTGTTTGTTAGATCTAGCGGTGGCAAACGGGCCTAAACCCGCCGGGCCGGCCCGCGTAACCCGCCAAAAAAGGCGGGCCGGGCTGGAAAATTGGGACCGCCAAATAGCAAAAGCTCGCTTAACCCGCACCGCTTAAACCGCTGGTTTTGGCGGGCTTTGGCGGGGCGGGGCGGGCTTCCCCGCCGGGCTTAGTCTTTTTTTAGCAAGGGGTATTTTTATAATTTTTTTTACCAAAACCCAACTTCCCTAACCCAACTTACAAGAGAATGAAGATGAAAATTGGGTGTTTTAGATTATGTTTGTTTTGTTTTAGAGACAATATTGTTAATTATGTTTTGGATTATGTTTATTTTGCTTTGAAAACAATATTTATAATTACAAATACTTTAATGTTTGTGAATACAAAAATTATAATTTGTTTATACTTTTAGAAATTATAATAGTTAAAAGTAAAAAACAAAAGAGAATTTTGTTACATTATATGAGTTATTGCCTTATTATATATGTGATCTTTTCTTATTCAGTAGTCAGTACACATAAATAATAAATAATACATACTAAAATTTGCCGTTTTATGTATTTTATCCATTTTCCAGGCTTTTGCAGTTTTAACACTTATCCATTATTACCAAATGAGTATATTCAATTATAATATATTATCTGGTTCCCTAATTTATTAATATTTGTTTGATATGATTAGGACAAAATATCTTTTACAGGTAGGAAATTGAAACATAAAAATAATGTTTTACTTGTAATAAAATTGACATTAGTTAGAAATTGGAGGGAAATCTAAATGACGGGAGTAGATAATGATAGGTCGAGTTGCATATAGGAAAAAAAAATATTTTTACCTAATATATAATCAATAACTCTTATTTATTTATTTATTTATTTTTCTAGAAAACCACAAGTATATTTGTCGGTATGTAGCTAATAATTAGTTTTGTCCATATATTATTTACAAAATTATTAGTAATGCATTGATTCTGATCAACCACATATTGAGATAAAATATATGGTTTATTAATTTATAGCTAAATTGAAAAGAAACATTTAATGATAGTCTAATAAAAATAAAAAATTTAATTTTGACGCACTGACAGAACAAAATATTTATATTCGTTTTTTTTATTTACGATATTTTTTAACGTTTGTTGTTGGTCAGTAAATTATTACATGTATAAGATAAAAAAAATATATTCGATCAATTTAAGTTAGTTTATATTCATTATTTTTGGATGA
>NC_029794.2:133464146-133465341 GCF_000816755.2 Arachis ipaensis
AGAGATAATCCCCTGCTTTTGAAAAGCAAAAAGGAAAGAATAATCGTGTGAAACATAAAAAGGATAAAAAATTAAAAAAAAACGATAAGAATGTGAACGTTTTTGACAGAACGGAAAAATAGCTGTTATGTGACAACTGTTTTAGAGTGTTTCACTGTTGAATGCTGATCCATATATAAATAAATACATACACCCATTCTTCCTCTGCTTCCTAACTTGTCTCTCTCTCTCTCTCACTTTGTAAAGTGGTGAGCATCCAATTTATTTATTTATGAAAGAATGCTTTGTATATTTGATGTTATCATCATCATCATCATCTTCATCTTGTTATTATAAAGCTTTTTTGTTTGATGAAGGTGCGGTGAGGAGGAGAAGAAATGGGCAAGATTCCCATATTTTTGGTGGGGATTATTTTCATAGTGTTAGGCATGGCAGCAGAGGCAGAGTACTTGAAATATAAAGATCCAAAGCAGCCATTGAATGTTCGAATCAAGGATCTTATGAGCAGAATGACACTCCAAGAGAAAATCGGCCAAATGACTCAGATTGATCGCAGTGTTGCTTCAGCTGATGTCATTAACAAGTATTTTATCGGTAAGGTCAAATGCATGACCAATGAATTATATTTCAAATGGCATAGTCTTTCCATACTCAATTAAGAGGTTGCGGGTTCGAGTCTGCTTATTTTTTTTTTTTATAGGGAGTTTGCTAAGTGGGGGAGGAAGTGTTCCAAAGAAGGAGGCTAGTGCAGAGGATTGGATTAAGATGGTGAATGATTTTCAAAAGGGTGCTTTATCAACCAGGCTTGGAATTCCTATGATTTATGGAATTGATGC
The DNA here is from genome assembly GCF_000816755.2 of Arachis ipaensis. Lineage (NCBI taxonomy): Eukaryota > Viridiplantae > Streptophyta > Magnoliopsida > Fabales > Fabaceae > Arachis > Arachis ipaensis. The sequence goes on from NC_029794.2 coordinate 133,464,983, forward strand.
CGTTCATGGCCATAACAATGTCTATAAAGCAACCATTTTTCCTCATAACGTTGGGCTGGGAGCCACCAGGTTAATCACTTCACGCTAGCATCTTTGTATATTTCATATTTCATATTTGACAATTGGGTAAACATTTTTCTATACAAACATAATATTGTGAACTATTAGATAATAGAAATATCAAGAAATTATTAGAATTTATTGTTTTTAGTTAATATTTAGTTATGAATTCAAATTTTTTAGTGTAATTTTTTTTAGTCTAAAAATTCAATAACATACTTTATTCTATATTTTTAAATATTAATAATTAATTAATAATATAAAATAATAAATTTTGATAACTTTTAATATTTTTTATT
>NC_029794.2:133465492-133481020 GCF_000816755.2 Arachis ipaensis
ATGTAAAATTGATAGTTAAAAATAGTTAAATAATTTAATTAATTTGACTATTTACTCTTAATTATTAATTTTACGTGAAGTTGACTTAATTATGCTTGATTAATTGATTTAATGTGTCAATATGGTTTATTATTTAATTTATTGGGTAAAGTTGAACTGTATAATGTCATTTGTCATAAGTGTTATCATTTAGTGGAGGCCAAATGCCTTTGGAAAAGGACTGTTTGCCTGTTTGGGTTATTCGTGTATATATATATGCTGGGGATGGTACCCAACTCAAATAAACGATAATTAATTATATAAACGAATTAATAATTTCAACTTGTTGACCAAAGTGGTGGAAAGCGCTTTCCAGAAATCATGATTCCATATTTCCATGGATATGAATACGTGCACATTCCAGAAATTCGCAATAATAATATAAGGAAAATGACATTCGTACATTACTTTTCTTTAATACATTCATTTTATTATTATTGAAGAAAATTGTATAAGTTGTACAAAGAATTAGCTTTACATTTAAGTTTGGTTTGGTAAAATTTTTTAAAGAGATATTTGTATCTTTTAAAAGCTCAAACTTTTTATTTTGTGTTTAATAAATAAAAAAGATCATGTATTTGTATTCGTAATTTTTAAAAGATCGAATACTTTTAAAAGCACCAATTGATGTTTAGAGAGTATTAGAGATATAACTATTAGTGTTATTTTCTCCCATCAGTTTAAACTTTTGGGAAGATGTTTATTATCCTAATACTCGGATGGTTATTCTAGATAGTATAGGGGATATTTATTTTGTAACTTAATAGCCCATTGTAAATATTATACAAATAGTCTATTGTCTCCCTAGCGACACTCTTTTATTAATTGATTCTGTAACCTAATATTAAAATTAAAATTTGACTTTCTAATTGAACTCTTAAGCAGGGATCCAGCGTTGGTGAAGAAGATTGGAGAAGCAACTGCACTTGAAGTTAGAGCTACTGGGATTCCATATGTGTTTGCACCTTGCATTGCGGTAATAATAATTCACAATATACAAAATTTGTTGTTATCTCAATGCAATTCTCTTATTATGCCATTTATGTTTGTAAATAAAGGTTTGTAGAGATCCAAGGTGGGGTCGCTGCTATGAAAGTTATAGTGAAGATCATAGTGTTGTTCAAGCTATGACTCAGATTATTCCTGGATTGCAAGGTGAAATCCCTGCAAATTCACGCAAGGGTGTTCCTTTTGTTGCTGGAAAGTAAGAATTCATACCAATCATACAATATTTTTTTTCTTAATACTCAATTAAAAATGTCTGTCAAAAATTATTAAATGATATGATATATTTTAGAGAAAATGATAAATAGGTCCTTTACCTTTTGTTCCGCGGACATTTTCGTCTTTAACCATTGAAAAATACTTTTAAGTCTCTCACCTTCACACAACTTGGACGGATCAGTCCCAGGCATTTGGACGGAGGGACTGATCCGTCCAAATTTTGTAAAGATCAGGGACTTAAAAGTATTTTTCAATGGTCAGGGACAAAAATGTCCGCGGTACAAAAGGTCATGATTTATTTGTCTTTTTCTCTATATTTTATTATACTGTTTATCTTTGTATGAGTAATCATATTTGGTTTTTTTTTTTTAAATATTTTGGTCAATTTTTGTTGTAATATAATCTTTCATAAATAATATTTTCTATGCACAGAAAGAAAGTTGCGGCTTGTGCTAAGCACTATGTTGGTGATGGAGGAACCACTGAAGGAATCAACGAGAACAACACGGTGATAAACAGACATGGATTGCTTAGCATTCACATGCCAGGCTACTATAACTCAATCATTAATGGTGTTTCAACTGTCATGATCTCTTACTCTAGCTGGAATGGAATCAAGATGCATGCTAACCGTGACTTAATTACTGGCTTTCTCAAGAACACTCTTCGCTTCAGGGTAATAATAATTACTCTGTTACTCTCATAATTACTATATATATTAATGGAGACCTGTAAATTATTCTCTGCTTTGTTGCAGGGTTTTGTGATATCAGATTGGCAAGGAATTGATAGGATTACTTCCCCTCCTCATGCTAACTATACATATTCGATTATTACCGGAATCAATGCTGGAATTGACATGGTACCCAACATTCTCAATTCAAAGTCTTTTTAAATTATAAATGTTCTTGCACTGATGAGCAGAGCCTGGGCCTCAAAATGGATTAAATCTATCGGATCGGTCCGTTTATCCGTTTAAACTTTAAACAGACGAGTTTTACCTCCAAAATTAGGTTTGTTTAAATTTTGGATTAAACGGGTTGAGCCCGATTAATAAAAAAATAACGGGTTAAACGGACTAGTTCACAGGTTTTACAGACGGCCCATTTATTTTTTTCAAAAAAAAGTAACACTTTAAGGTAATATTTCTCCTGATTCAACCCGAAAATTTGATCCGTCAATTAAAAAAAAATATTGTTTATTTAAGGTTTTTGACCTAAAAATTATTTTTTTGTCAAAATATTTTTTAAAAAAAAGTAAAGTCTGGGCTAAAAAATTATGGCCCTCAAATGAAGCAGGTTTAAATGGGCCAGACTTAAATAATCCAGACAGTCCCATTTGACAGCCCTAGATGAGCTTTTTGAGATATAATTCGTCTTGAATAAGTGCAAGTTGTTTCTTCTTTTGTGAATGAATTATATTACGAAAGCTTTGACCTGCAAAAAGCATTCCGATACTAAAGTAAATAAATATAGTGCATCATAATTTCACATAACACGATATCTTGTCTTACTAGCTGTGTTAATGATGCAGATAATGGTTCCCTATAACTACACTGAATTCATAGATGGCCTAACATCTTTAGTGAAGAACAACTTCATAGCCATGAGTCGAATTGATGATGCGGTAAAGAGAATCCTAAGGGTTAAGTTTGTGATGGGTCTTTTTGAAAGTCCATTAGCTGATAACACCCTAGTTGACCAGCTTGGAAGTCAGGTTAGTTAATCATTTCTTTACTACTTGCCATTATTTCTATTGATGGTTTCTGGTTAGTGGTTAACTAGATTGGCGCCATAATTTGATAGGAGCATAGAGAATTGGCTAGGGAAGCTGTGAGAAAATCATTAGTCCTATTAAAGAATGGTGAAGATGCAGATACACCATTGCTTCCACTTCCTAAGAAGGCTTCAAAAATACTTGTTGCTGGAAGTCATGCTGATAATCTTGGTTATCAGTGTGGTGGTTGGACCATTGAATGGCAAGGACTAAGTGGCAACAATATTACCACTGGTATATATAGCCTTACTTCTCAATTTTGTTATTGTTTTTCAAATGAACATAAAAAATATTGATTTTTCAACATGTATTCTATACTGATGACTGAATTCGCAGTTGATTTTTCTATTTCTGATACACACAGCATGATTGTATTAACATTTCTCTTATTTTATAGGCACAACTATTCTAAGTGCTATAAAAAACACTGTTGATGAAGACACTAAGGTGGTTTACAAGGAGAACCCTGATTTGGAGTATGTGAAGTCCAATGATTTTTCATATGCAATTGTGGTAGTTGGAGAGCTTCCATATGCAGAGACATTTGGAGACAGCTTGAACTTGACAATAGCAGATCCTGGTCCACAAACCATAACAAATGTGTGTGGAGGAGTGAAATGTGTTGTTGTAGTAATCTCTGGTCGCCCTGTGGTTATACAGCCATATCTTGACACCATTGAAGCCCTTGTTGCTGCATGGCTTCCAGGAACTGAGGGTCAAGGTGTTGCTGATGTCTTGTTTGGTGATTATGGTTTCACTGGCAAGCTTCCAAGAACATGGTTTAAGACAGTTGATCAGTTACCTATGAATGTTGGTGATTCACATTATGATCCACTTTACCCATTTGGATTTGGCCTTACAACCAAACCCAACAAAGTTGTATAGGGAACTCAACTTTCAAGCACCTTTTAACATTGTTTAGGTTGTGTTTGGTACTTAAATAGGATTTGTTCTAATAAACCAGTTTCAAATTTTAAATAAGCTATTTTATTGTCTTTTTTCATATGAAAAGACATTTATTTTCCAATGTTGTGTAAATTTTCTTGAATAAGATATAATAAAATAACCTAATAGTATACACTCATTTGTTGGTGTATCTACAATTCTACATACCTAGTATGGTGTTGTGTCACAGTGTGAGTGTGGTGTTTCATAAGAAGAGAGTAATACTGTAATAGTATGTGGGTCTCTCTTCTTCTTTTACCTTTTTTTTTTTATGATTTTACTATTTTTATTGCAAAGAATATCCTCTGGATTTTATGGACTATTTTAATTTATATGTATACACCTTTTATTTTTCTTACGGTTTAATAATATCGAAACACACACTAAAGCATGTTCCTGAAGTCATTATAATCAAAATCTGCATTTTCAGGTGCTACCTTCCCCAGGCCACCATTTCACAAACAAGATCACAATGCTAAACTGGCGTTTGACTTTATCACTACTACTCTAGATACCCACATGGTTAATCCTTTGAATAAGGAATGAATAGAAAAATGAAATATATATAGAGAGTAACAGATGAGCAGGAAAACTACCTTGAGCTGGGAAGCACGTTTCCCTGATTTTCTCCTCAACGCATTCTCCATGTTTCATGCTAAGGAGCCATTGACTCTTATTCTTTTAGTTTTAGTTTCCATCGTATCCTCCAACCCAGCAAGTCAATGACTAATCCATCGCAGTACTGAATTCCATTTAGTTATCTAATGGGTTGTTGCATGAACATGGCGAGATTCGAACTCCCGACACTTGTTTAAGCAGACTAGTGAGCTAACAATTAGGACCAAATACCCATTTTAGTCCTAGAGATTCACGCGATTATTCAATTTGGTCCCTGAAATTCAAAATTACCTATACTAGTCCTCCAGATTCAAATCCAGGCACCAATATGATTCATCGACTCTTTCCGGTGATGACTAGGCAAACGGAGTGCTGATATAGCACCCTCCCTACTACATTGGATGATGAGTAAACGATATCGTTTACCCTTAGTGCCTAAACAAGTCAGAAATGAAGAATATTAGAGGTAGAGGAGAAGAATAATACTTTATTTTGGGTCTTCATCGTTTCTTCTCCCTTCATATACAAAGCGACGACATTTCTGACTTGTTTGGATGCCAAGGATAAACAACATCGTTTACTCATCATCCAGCGTAGCAGGGAAGATGCCATCTCCGCATTCTATTTGTCTAGTCAACGCCGAAAAAATTCGAGGGACCACATTGGTGTCGGGACTTGAATTTGGAGGACCAGTATAGGTAATTTTGAATTTCATAGACTAAAATGGGTATTTCTCTTTTATAATTAACTTGATACTTAATTAGCCGCCACTATAATAATTAGCCGCCATTATAATAATACTACTACTACTTTAGAGCTAAATTCTTATTGCTTTGATCTGTTGATCTATATATACAACAGTGACACTGAGCTTGAGTACACGCACTATCATAAGAGAGCAGCTGGGGTGTCTTTTGAGTATACACTCACACACTTGTAAAGTGGTCGGTAACATACATTTTTATTTATTTTTTTATTTATTAAGGTATATTTTCAAGTTTTTATAGTGATTACAGAAATATTTATAGATTACATGCAAGGTTAAAATAATTCTGGGATAGATACTAAAAATGTTGTTGTCTACCTAAATCTAATCTAATTTGTCGAAATTGCCAAAAAAATGTGACGAATTGTGTAAATCGTAAGATGTAAAACTTCCTATTGACATTTGTTTTGGCAATTTTGACATGAAAGTCAAACATACTAGAGAATTGACCATTAGAATTTAAAAAAAAAAAAAAAATTTAAGTTTGTTTCTTATTAAGACAAAGATCCTCTCGTTTTGTTTGTTTACTAAATGTATTAAACTTTTGAATGCCACTAAATGATTCAACTTGTGTTGCAAGTTGAGACCTGATGGTTTTTTTAATTTTGTTGTGAAGTTGTGTTGAGAAGAGATGAAGAAAATTCTCATCTTTATGGTGGGTTTATTGCTGTTGAACTGCTGGGTAGCCTTGGCAGATGCAGAGTACTTGAAATATAAAGATCCAAAACAGCCTTTGAATGTTCGAATCAAGGATCTCATAAACAGAATGACTTTGGAGGAGAAGATTGGCCAAATGGTGCAGATTGATCGCACTGTTGCATCAGCTAATGCCATTAACAAGTACTTTATAGGTATTTAAAAAAATAATACCGAAATTTTAGACCGTCATACAATCATGTATTACTAAATCAGTAAAAATAACAAAATTTTAAACTCGTTATTAAAAAGATAGTTTAAATTAAACTTTTAAAAATAAATTTATTGTTATCACTCTAGGGAGTGTGCTAAGTGGGGGAGGAAGTGTTCCAAAGAAGCAGGCTAGTGCAGAGGATTGGATTAAGATGGTGAATGATTTTCAAAAGGGTGCTTTATCAACAAGGCTGGGAATTCCTATGATTTATGGAATTGATGCTGTTCATGGCCATAACAATGTCTACAAAGCAACCATTTTTCCTCACAACATTGGGATGGGAGCTACTAGGTAAAATTATTCTTGTTCTCTTTTACATATAAGATTATTTTAAGTTCAAATCTTAAGAAGAAATATTATATGTTTAATAGGAAATAAGATTTGAAATAAAAACAAAAACATTTTGATAGTCAAACTTACACTTACTATCTACTATGCATGATGCCAAAAAAGGTTTCTAATGTTGCCATTGTGCTTTATAAAGCGTTTACACATTGTTTGGATTGAGGGATTTTGAAAGGAAAGAAAATGGGGGGAAAGAAAATGAATGGAAAAGTAAGTTTTTTGTTGTTTGGATGAGAAGAGAAAATAGGGAGGAAAGAAAAAAATAATGTGGGACCCACTAAATTATTTTCTTTCCATAAATGAGAAGAAAATGGAGAGAAATAAGAGCAATTTGAATAAAATTACACATTTACCCCTTATCATTAATAAATTATAATTTACATATAATATATATAAGGGTATTAATGTAATTTTATGCTATTATGATTTTCTTTCTTCTCACTTTTCTTTTCATCCAAACAAAAGAAAACTTTCTTTCTATTTTCTTTCCATCCATTTTCTCTTAATCCAAACAACATACAAATAACTCTACTTTTCCTTCTATTTTCTTTCCACTCATTTTTTTTCCTCTCATTTTCTTTCCTTCCATTTTCTTTTCTATATCCAAACAAAGCCTTAATCGTTACTATTTTTCAAATTAGAAAGTCCTGTTTTGATTTCGAGTTTATGTAATGTGTTTGGAAAAAATCTCAAAAGAAGAAAAATGAAAAGGTTTGAATATTTTAAAGTAAAGAATATCTTCATATATTTTTAATTTATGAAAACAAAAATATTATCTGTTCATTAAAATTAGTCATTAAAATTATTCACTATGTATATTTTATATTTTAATATATATTTTATACTAATGTCTGATTTTAGTATTTATTTAATATAGTTGTTACGAAAAAATATTAAATTTATAAATTCTTTTGATAATGTGAAAGAAAATTCGAATAATACAACTTTAAGGAGTTTAAAAGTAATATTAACATATTGTTCTTATTGACTTAAGAACAATTTAGAGCGTGTTTGGTTTGCGTTTTTATTTTTTATTTTTGTTTTTAGTATTTCGTATTTTCTGTATTTTATGAAGGAAAAAATAAAAATAGTAAAAATAATAAAATTCTGTTTTCTGTTTTTACTTCTTATTTTCATTTTTTTATAAAATCTAGAAAACAGAAAATACTAAAAATAGAAACAAAAAATAAAAAATATAAATCAAACAAACCATTTAAGGCATTTATGTTTTAAAAAATAAAAATGTTATCTACCTACGAAATTAGTCACTATATATATTTACATACTAAAATTAGTCACTATATATTTGTATATAAATATATATATTATTTAATTTATTTTTAATATATATTTTATATTAGTAGTTAATTTTAGTAGCTAATTTTGGTATACTCAATATTTTAACATGTTTGGGCATATTTCTTCTAAAATATTTGTGGGAACAAGCAGGGACCCAGAACTTGTGAAGAAGATTGGAGAAGCAACTGCACTTGAAGTTAGAGCTACCGGAATTCCATATGTGTTTGCACCGTGCATTGCGGTAATAATAATTCACAATATACAAAATTTGTTGTTATCTCAATAAAATTCTCTTATTATGCCATTTATGTTTGTAAATAAAGGTTTGTAGAGATCCAAGGTGGGGTCGCTGCTATGAAAGTTACAGTGAAGATCCTACACTAGTCCAAGCTATGACAGAGATCATTCCCGGATTGCAAGGTCAAATCCCTGCAAATTCACGCAAGGGTGTTCCCTTTGTTGCTGGAAAGTAAGAATTCATACCAATCATATAATATTTTTAACTTTTTTTTTTTAATATTCAAATAAAAATGTGGAGCATGTTTGTTTGTTTGTTCAGAAAGAATGTAGCAGCTTGTGCTAAACACTATGTTGGAGATGGAGGAACCACAAAAGGAATCAATGAGAACAACACAGTGATAGATAGACATGGATTGCTTAGCATTCACATGCCAGGCTACTATAACTCAATCATCAAGGGAGTGTCTACTGTCATGGTTTCTTTCTCAAGCTGGAATGGAGTTAAGATGCACGCTAACCGTCAACTAGTCACTGGCTTCCTCAAAAACACACTTCGTTTCAGGGTATAATAATAGTTTAATTACTTTGTTGGTCTTTATAGTTTTATCAAATTTTTAATTACGTCTTTATATTTATTTTTTTTTCAATTGAGTTTTTATACTGTTTTAATTTTATAATTAGGTTCTTTTCATGTAAAAAACATTAAAATTAACCGAATATTTTTCTAAAAAAATTATGTAGTCAAAGATCTAATTAGGTTTTTAATTATGGATACTTTAAATTTGGGAGAAATATTTAATTAACTTTAACAATTTTTATACTAAGAATGACCTAATTACAAAGTTAAAAACAGTGTAAGGATCCAATTGAAAAGAAAAAAAAACATATATAGACCTAATTACAAATTTGATGAAACTATAGAGATCAAAAGAATAATTAAACCTATAATAATTAACTTATTGCAAATATTATATTATAAAAAAAGTTTTTAAGTATACCAAGAATACTAGTGTTTTAGTAATTTAGTCGTTGATCTCAATTTGTATATATATATGTTGAGATCAACAAATACAGATTGAGGTCAATGACTAAAACTACTGGAGTACTGTTAGTCCTAATATATTTGAAACTCTTCCTATATTATATTATCATGAGTGTTAAACAGTTTGGTTTGTTGCAGGGTTTTGTTATATCAGATTGGCAGGGAATTGATAGGATTACTTCCCCTCCTCATGCCAACTATACATATTCCATTCTTACTGGAATTACTACTGGAATTGACATGGTAAACATTGACATTTTAAATTCTTTAATTTTATATTGCTCAAGCCATGCTTTCTCATTGGGTGTGGTAATCCTGCAGATAATGGTTCCTTTCAACTACACAGAATTCATAGATGGCCTAACCTCTCTAGTGAAACATAATTTCATACCCACGAGTCGAATTGATGATGCAGTGAGGAGAATTTTAAGGGTTAAGTTCATGATGGGCCTTTTTGAGAATCCACTCGCTGATTACAGCTTAGTCAACCAACTTGGGAGACAGGAGCATAGAGACTTAGCTAGAGAAGCTGTAAGGAGATCATTAGTATTGTTAAAGAATGGTCAATATGCACATAAACCATTGCTTCCTCTTCCTAAGAAGGCTTCAAAAATACTTGTTGCCGGAAGCCATGCTGATAATCTTGGTTATCAGTGTGGTGGTTGGACCATTGATTGGCAAGGACTAAGTGGAAACAATCTTACCACTGGTATATATAACCTTACTTCTCAATTTTGTTATTGTTTTTCAAATGAACATAAAAAATATTGATTTTTTAACATGTATTCTATACTGATGACTGATATGTTGTATTAACATTTCTCTTATTTTATAGGCACAACTATTCTAAGTGCTATTAGAAACACTGTTGATAAAGACACTAAGGTGGTTTACAAGGAGAACCCTGACTTGGAGTATGTGAAGTCCAATGATTTTTCATATGCAATTGTGGTAGTTGGAGAGCATCCATATGCAGAGACATTTGGAGACAGCTTGAACTTGACAATAGCAGATCCTGGTCCACAAACCATAACAAATGTGTGTGGAGGAGTGAAATGTGTTGTTGTAGTAATCTCTGGTCGCCCTGTGGTTATACAGCCATATCTTGACACCATTGAAGCACTTGTTGCTGCATGGCTTCCAGGAACAGAGGGTCAAGGTGTTGCTGATGTCTTGTTTGGTGATTATGGTTTCACTGGCAAGCTTCCAAGAACATGGTTTAAGACAGTTGATCAGTTACCTATGAATGTTGGTGATTCAGATTATGATCCACTTTATCCATTTGGATTTGGCCTTACAACCAAACCCAACAAAGTAGAATAAGAACTTTAATAAGTGTTAGCCAGCCACCATGTACCATTCTTGTGGTTGTGCTTGGTATGTTCGATATCAACCATACTAGATGTACACTAAAATCAGTCATTAAAGTTAGTTATTAAGGTAGAATACACATTAAAAATGAGTTAAACTACACATGTATTTTTGTATACATGGTTGCTAATTTTAATGGTTGATTTTGGTATGGAAATAACATTTTTTTATAAGGTATAACCAAGTTATGCTTTTGGCAATTGTTAGGTTTGAAGCCTTTACGTCTGTAAACCAATTTTTAATTTCATAAAAGAAATTAATAAAAAGATAAAAAAAATTGATGTTGATTTTTATATCTATTTCTTTCTCACTTAGAAGACATGATATAGTATTAGTTAATACTTAGATACTAAACTTTATCATGTGTTTGGTCTTACATATGCATGCATTATCTTCAGCTCTACAGGTCAGAGATAGTAAAATAGATCCATAATTCTCACTTAAGAATTCATTCTTTGTGCTAGGATTGGCTTGAAACGCTCCAAATTGATGGAATAGAATGTAATTCTTGAGTCTTGTAGAACACTAATTTTGTGTTAGGCTTGGTGTATGAAAATATAAACAGCTTTATATTTGATAAATAAAAGGAGGGACTGACTCACATAACGTCTTTTTTTTAAAATATTTTTTAGTAATTAAGATTTAATATATATATAATTAATTAAGCTGTTTAAATTAGATTTCATTGAATTTAAATACTTATATCCGTATCCTTAATCACGCTGATTCTATCTTATCTGTAATTTTTTTTATTTACTAAGCAAATTTAACAACAAATCAAATTTAATTTTAAAATTAACCCAATACTAACTCTCTATATATTAAGCCTGAACATTAATCTGATTCAATTGTGAAATTATAGCCGAGAGGTGAAGAAGAGAAGAAAGAAACAATGGCGAAATTTCTAAATCTTTTGGTGGGGCTTATGCTTTTGACATGTTGTGTGTCAATAACAGGGGCAGAGTATTTGAAATACAAAGATCCAAAACAGCCATTAAATATTAGAATCAAGGATCTTATGAAAAGGATGACTTTGGAAGAGAAAATTGGCCAAATGGTGCAGATCGAACGCACTGTTGCTTCTGCTGATGTCATCAAGAACTATTTCATTGGTAAGATTTAACGTTTGAGTTTATTCATAAAACAAAGAGATACTTTTTTTGTAAGGTGGAAACTCAGGTACAGTCGACTTCACGTGAAGTTGATACCTGAAAATCGTTAGATGATTTGATTGATCTGACTAAATTTTCATCTAACGATTCTCAGGTGTCAACTTCACGTGAAGTCAACTTCACCTGAGTTTTCACCTTTTTGTAATTATTCTTTTGGCCATATAAAAAATAAGATTAAAATCTATGTATAGTTGTTTTTTATTTAGTCAAATCCGTTGAATCATCTAACAGTGGTTCTTGTCTATCAACTTTATACAAAGATAACTGTATATGAATTTTTACAGGGAGTGTGTTGAGTGGAGGTGGAAGTGTTCCAAAAGTCAATGCAACTGCTGAGGATTGGGTTGACATGGTGAATGAACTTCAAAAGGGTGCTTTATCAACAAGGCTGGGAATTCCATTAATTTATGGAATTGATGCTGTTCATGGCCATAACAATGTTTATAAAGCAACGATTTTTCCTCATAATGTTGGGCTAGGAGCTACTAGGTATATATATATATATATCCCAATATGTATTTGTATGAATTATTATATAATGAAAAGTATTTTAAAAAATATTTCTGAACAACACAGGGACCCAGCACTTGTGAGGAAGATTGGGGAAGCAACTGCTCTTGAAGTTAGAGCTACCGGGATTCCATATGCGTTCGCACCTTGCATTGCGGTAACACATTAAAATAAAAAAAAATATTATATAAATTGATATGTTTGACCGAATATGTTTGACTAAATTATCTGACGGTTTATAATTTATGTAAGTTTTGTGGATTTTGTTTGTATTAGGTGTGTAGGGATCCAAGGTGGGGAAGGTGTTATGAAAGTTATAGCGAAGATCATAGGATAGTCCAAGCTATGACAGAGATCATCCCTGGATTGCAGGGTGAAATCCCTGCAAACTCTCCCAAGGGTGTTCCCTATGTTGCTCCTGGAAAGTATGAATTTTTATGCATCTTCTTGCTTGCTTAATTTTACTACTGACAGGTGAAAACTCGTGTGCAGTTAATTTCATGTAGCTGAAAGTTGTTGAAAGTCGTTAAATGGTTTGACAGATTTGACTAAATTGTTATCATTTAACGGCTCTCAGTTATCTAACTTCACATGAAGTTAAGTACATGAGTTTCCACGGTCTAAAAAAATATAAAAACCTTGTAAAATTTTTATTCTTTTTTGGGGACAGAACAAAAGTTGCAGCTTGTGCTAAACACTTTGTTGGTGATGGAGGAACCACAAAAGGGATCAATGAGAACAACACAGTGATAGATAGACATGGATTGCTTAGCATTCACATGCCAGCCTATGATAACTCAATTATTAAGGGTGTTGCAACTGTCATGGTCTCTTACTCAAGCCTCAATGGAGTTAAGATGCATGCTAACCGTGATTTAGTCACTGGTTTCCTCAAGAAGACACTTCGTTTCAGGGTACCATAATTTTTATATATCCATAATTTTTTATGTCCATGATTGAGTCCTAAAATTCGTAGTTTATTTAATTTTTTGTTTGCAGGGTTTTGTGATATCTGATTATCAAGGCATTGATAGGATTACTTACCCTCCTCATGCTAACTACACATATTCTGTTCTAGCTGGAGTAAATGCTGGAATTGACATGGTAATTATAAATTTCAATTGTTTCATTTTGATATACTAATGAAAGCACATAAAAATCGAACATTTTCGAAGAATTTTAGCATCAAATTGATTTTTCAAACTATGAAAATGACGAGAAAATAAGTGACTCTTAAAATGACTTTAAGGTCACTAATGTAATTATCAGATTTATTTTTTTGAGTTAGACCTGTTTTTATTTTTGAACATGTCATTATTTATCTCATAATTCTTTTTCATGCATGGTGCAGGTCATGATTCCATTTACTTACAAAGAATTCATAGATGACTTAACTTCTTTGGTGAAAAATAATTTTGTACCCATGAGTAGAATTAACGATGCAGTGGAGAGAATTTTAAGGGTTAAGTTTGTGATGGGTCTTTTTGAGAATCCACTTGCTGATTACAGCCTCGTCAACCAGATTGGAACTCAGGTTCGTTAATTAATGGTTTAATTACTCTATCAGTCTCTATAGTTTTACTAAATTTTCAATTAGGTTCTTATACTTTTTTTCGATTGAGTCCCTATACCATATTAGATTTTGTAATTAAGTTACTACGGTGACGGAATATTCTATTAAACAAAACAAATATGCCTAACACTTGACTAAATATTCTGTATAGTTAAATAGAATATTCAGTAAATTTCAACGTTTCTGTCACGGTAAGGATTTAGTTATAAAATCTGATATAATATAGGAACCAATTAAAAAGAAATAAAATATAGAGATCTAATTGAAAATTCGATAAAAATTACAGGAACTTACAGAATAATTAAACCTTAATCAATCACTTATGTATATAATTTTTCTTTTACCAATGCATTTTTTTCTTCTTACAAATAGTTAAGCCGTCTTTTTATTTGCACATAATAAACTGACAGGAGCATAGAGAATTGGCTAGGGAAGCTGTGAGAAAATCTCTGGTGCTGTTGAAGAATGGTGAAAATGGTGATGAACCATTGATTCCTCTTCCTAAGAAAGCATCAAAGATTCTTGTTGCTGGAAGCCACGCTGATAATCTTGGCTTTCAATGTGGTGGTTGGACCATTACTTGGCAAGGACAAGGTGGCAACAACATTACTAAAGGTACAAAAAGTTCATTGTTTCTATTCAAATTATAATCTTTACTTTTTTTAAAAATTATTAATTTGGTGAAGCAATTTTGTCTTAGAATAAATCAATAATAGTATTCAATATAATTCTTTTAATTTTTTATGATCTTATATCTTTCAAATTACTCAAAATGTAATAAAAAATTGCTATATACACATAAAAATATTAGCTGTCAAATCAGTCGTTATATATTTGTGTATAATTGCGTGATATTTTATATTGTTTGCAGGTACAACAATTCTTAGTGCTATTAAAAACAGTGTTGACAAAGACACAAAGGTAGTTCACAAGGAGAACCCAGATCTAGAGTATGTGAAGTCAAATAATTTCTCATATGCCATTGTTGTGGTTGGAGAGGAGCCATATGCAGAAACAAAGGGTGACAGCAAGAACTTAACAATCTCTCACAATGGATATGACACTATAAAGAATGTGTGTGGAGGAATCAAATGTGTTGTTGTAGTAATCTCTGGTCGCCCATTGGTTATGCAACCATATCTTGACACCATTGATGCACTTGTTGCTGCATGGCTTCCAGGAACAGAGGGACAAGGTGTTGCTGATGTTCTGTTTGGTGATTATGGTTTCACTGGCAAGCTTTCAAGAACATGGTTCAAGACTGTTGATCAGTTACCTATGAATGTTGGTGATTCTCATTATGATCCTCTCTTCCCCTTTGGATTTGGCCTCACTACCAAACCTGTTAATTAAACTCAATTATTAGTTCTAGTACCCTTTGTTAAGGTTTTTATATTATTTTAGAAGGTTACTATTACTGATATGTTATAAGGTTTTTATATTTGCTACATATTTTAGAACTAAATTTTGAAGTAAATTACTAAATTCAAACCGATATTTATTAAGGTTTTTATATTATTTTAGAAGGTTATTATTACTGATATGTTCAGTGGCGGATTCAGAAATCTTATAAAGAGGGGCCAGAAATAAAAAAAAAATTAAATATGCTATATTAAAACTAAAAGTTTTAATAAAAAAATAATTGTATATTTTAATATTATTTTAAACTAAAATTAATTTTAAAAAATAATTTATATC
>NC_029794.2:133481069-133496150 GCF_000816755.2 Arachis ipaensis
TATTATAAAAATCAAATTATTTTTATATAATAATAGATAAAAAAATTATAAAAAATAATTGAAAAAACAAAAGAAAAATCAAAGTATTTTTATATAATAATAGATAGAAAAATTATAAAAAAAATAATTGAAAGAACAAAAGAAAATAAATTTTAAATGCATGACATGAGATTTGAATCCATGTTTTGAAGTATATAATGCCTCTCTTTAACCATCAAACTAAAAAGTATATTTATCAAAACTTTTAAACATTATATTTAATGTATTTTAAGTTTTGAAAATTTAGGGGGAGCATGGCCATGCTGGTCTCCCCTAAATCTGCCTCTGGATATGTTATAAGGTTTTTATATTTGCTACATATTTTAGAACTAAATTTTGAAGTAAATTCAAACCGATATGGTTAAATTGCAATTTGCAAAACTACTAATCATTAAAATCAAGTAAATAATAACATACACCACTACTTTAAAAATATTGAAATGTAAAATTTGAATTAATTCCCATATCATTTTCCCTTCCTTCTTGAATTTGTGAGCTAACATTGCCAAATTCATCTCAATAATTGATTACGAAATCGTCCTAGTCTTTTTCAAGTTTCTTCAAATTAAAAAGTTTTATTAGATTTTAATTTAACTACCTTTTATCCTTAATAAGTTATTTTTGTTCGAGCTATTTATATTTGTTTAAAGCATTTTATATTTTATAAATTGCTAACTTGCCTTTATTGTATTGCCTGTTAAATTAATATTCATATACTTTTTTATATGCTGTATAAATTTTATGAGTTCAACCATTGTATAATGTATATTCAGAAAAATACTAAACAAGATGAAAAAGAATTTTATTAATAATATTTACTCCGGTAAATGGGAAATTTACTTTCTAACATTTTCCTCCCTAAAATTTTATTGGCTGATGAGTAGGGACGGAAATCTAATCAAATAGTTATAAAGATGTTTAAAAATAAAGCATTGATTTATGTGTGTAAATAAGATTATTATAAATTAAATTACTTATTACTTCTAGCAGGTCTTCATATTTTCCTTTAATTTGATTTTATTAAAAAAGTCTTCAATTTTTCTAGAAATGAGACAAAGAAAACTAGTGTGCCAACAATGATGTACGTATGAAATGAAATATGAGTAGTACCTTACTACCTTTTATTGCCACAGAATAGCAGATGCGTCACCTCACATTATTGGGCAAATAGGTCATGACTTTTTGCTTTGCGAATATTTTTGTTTTTAACTATTGAAAAATATTTTTAAGTTTCTAATCTTCATAAAATTTGGACGGATCAGTCTCTGACGGAGGCATTTGGATGGAAAGATTGATCCATCCAAGTTTTATGAAGGTCAAAAACTTAAAAATATTTTTCAATGGTTAGAGAGAAAAATATCCACAAAAAAAAAGTCAGACACCTATTTACCCTTTTCTCAAAACTTAAATACTCATGCCCAAATTTGGCAAAGTACCTACCACAGGCCCACAGCTTCAACATCGAAGTTGAAACAAGGCAAGGCACTCCATATATATATAACTAAAGTTTTTAACGAGTTAAAATATCTTAACTCATTAAAATTTACAAACACCAAAGTAACTCATATTTATGATGATCACTCGAATTAAAATTTTTATATGAAAATTATAAATAAAAATCGTTAAATAATTTAATATATTTTACGATCTTTAATTATATATCTTCACATAAAAATATTTTCACCGGAATAGCCACATGCGTCTGTCTATATGTCCTCGTAGAAGAACTTCTCAAATGGTTGAAGATGAGGAGTCTGCAAGCGAATGACAACGGAAAGAGTCCCATCTCCGGTGGGAGCTGGCATGATAAACGCCCTGCCGTCTCCGACGACCTCACAGGGTCCCATATACAGCGGCCTTCCCCATCCAAAATCAGGTCCATAGGTAGGCATGTTACTCATCCAACTCCAAATGTTGAGGTTTGGATTCCCAAGAAATGGTGGTTCACTGTTAAGCTTTGGCCTCAGCCACCCTACATGGTCCTGCCTCCCAATGAACTCAAAGGCTGATCTCAGGTACTCATCTGTTAGCAACTCGATCGCTTCTCTTATCTTTTGCGCACCATATCTTAGTGGCTTTGAAGCAATTTCCCCGCTGAGGCATGTGGGGGTCACAGTTGGGTGCGTCGCGTTCCCGAAATAGTTTAGAGGGAGAGGTGGCTTTAGCCTGTTTCGGACGCCGGCGACAGTGAGGACCACCGTGGGTTGGTTGTGATCCACGTGGCGTGCCTTGCATGCACACCTCCAGATATGAGCGGCAATGCTTTCATACCTGCTCCGATTCCAAATACACCAAGCTTAATATTTCTTCTTTGAATCAATTAAATTTCTTTTTTTTTTTCATTCATAATAAAACGAATGCTAAAATTAATTATTAGTAAAAAAATTACACTATTTCACATGAAAATAATAATTAAATATCTTATTATTTGATTTTTTTTATCCACAAGCATCCTGGTCTTCTTAGTTGACGAGAACTTTTGTCCCCTACGACCTTTTTATAAAAGTAATTTAATTCTATAAATCTTTGAATTCTTGCCATAATCTATAATATCAGGATAAATTAGCGTAA
Organism: Arachis ipaensis; assembly: GCF_000816755.2. Lineage (NCBI taxonomy): Eukaryota > Viridiplantae > Streptophyta > Magnoliopsida > Fabales > Fabaceae > Arachis > Arachis ipaensis. The sequence goes on from NC_029794.2 coordinate 133,483,680, forward strand.
TTTTACAAGATTTATATTTTTGTAATGTTATTACAGATAAAAATACTAGTTTATGTATAATTATATAAATACATGTGTAATTTAATTTATTTTAAATGTGTATTTATATTTTAACATATATTTTATAATTTATACTGATAGCTAATTATTTTAGTGTACACGTAACATAATCGATTAATAATAAATGAATAACAACTAATAAGTCAAGTCATCACTGGCCAATGAGTAATAGCTCAAATGGCATAGTCTCCCCATTCTCAATTAAGAGGTTGCGGGTTCGAGTCTCCTATCTTTGGTAAAAAAAAAAGTCAAGTCATCACTGTTTTCAACTGCACTATTACACCAAAAGTCAAGTCATCACTGTTTTCAACTGCACTGTTACATTTACAAATCAGATCGGATATCGAATATATCCGCAAAACACAAAATATTTTTAAAACTTGTTTCAAATCAGATCGGATATCGAATATATCCGCAAAACACAAAATATTTTTAAAACTTGTTTTTATTAAAAAAATATCAATAAAATTATTTTTTCTATTCTTTTAACTATGTTTACTTTTAAAATAATATTAAATATATTTTTTTAAATAATAAATTAAAATAATATAATATATATAATAATTATTAGTCGAAATAAAATACCAAAAAATATTTATTTTTTTATTTTTTTATTTTTACGGATACGTGGATGGATACGTGGATATACGCATTGGATACGCGGATATCCGAATGCAATTTTATTATTGTATCCGATCTATATCCGTAATTTTTGGATAGGATTAGAATAAATACTGTGGATATGCAGATTGGATATGATCTATAAATATTCCTATCAAAATTAATCAATATTAAATATATGTTAAAATATAAATATATATTAAAAATAAATTAAATGATATATATAATATAGATAAATATATTAATAATTTATTTTAGTGGATAATTTTGTTGGAGGAATAACATTTTTGTTTTCAACCTCGCCAACTACATTTTGTGAGTACGTAAACGTACCTGCTGTAGGGTCGATGGTGATTCTGCGGCGTAACTGGCTCCTCGTAACCAAATTCCAAGCATCCGTCGTCATTGGCTTTCTTCCTCAGCTTTTCTACCATCTCCCTTGTGAGCTTCAGAATTGCAAGATCTGTTTCCTTCTTGCTCTCCTCACTGACGTCAGAGCTACCAATTATCAGCGGAAGTGGCTTGAATTCACGGTGCACAAAACGCGGTCCGATAAACTCAGATTTTAGAATCACCATTTTATCAAGAATTGGCTTCTCATCTTCTCCCAAAGTGCCACCTCGAGCAAGCTTAGCCCAAGCGTCAACGAAGACAGTGCCAGAGATTCCATCCACAACGACATTGGAAACTCCAAACCCAACACACAGGCCACCACACGCGAATCTCGTCACCTGCACCAGAACAAGAGGAATGTTTTCCACAGGCTCACGGTAATCAACCGTCGGCAGAAGCGGCCTCAAGGCGGCCCTGGGCACGAAATCACCGTAGTCTTGCAATGTTTTCAGGGACTCCGCTTCGAACAGCATTACACCCTCCCCGTTACAGTCAATTTCCATTCTTCCGCCTTCAATCATGCGAAGGCGGCCGGCGAGAGGGTAGTAAAGAATCAAGATGTTGCCAAGGGAGTGTTTGATTGTGTCAATGATATTGTAGTGGTTGTGATCGTGATTTGCACGGTAAATGTAAATTGTGAGTGCATGAGTATGAGCATTGATTTGCTCACTCTCAGAGAGCAACAAAGTGCCATTTGGGGTAGCTTCGGTAGGAATTACAGTGTGGATACATTTGATTCTAACCATTTTTGGCTTTGTATGTTCAATATTAGTATGTGTATGTGTATGTAAGTTCAAAATGTGATACTCCTTATATACAATATCAGAAATTCTATTGCAGCATTTCATTTTTGTTATTAATTTTAATAATATATTTATTTTTTAAATAATATATGTATGATAAAAAAATATGTTTATTTGTTTGGAGTACAAATTTTATTATTATATTTGTATGTTTCTAATTTTAATTATATTTTTAAATACTCTGAATAGATTTATTTTATGAGTCCCGCTAGGGAGCTAATGGAGTATTTGTATAATGTGTACAATGGGCTATTTATTTGGCCCAATATGAGTTAAAAAATAAACATCCAGGTAGAATACTACTACTACTAATTTCTCAAACACAATACACTCATACTATCCAGAATAACTAAATAACCATCCGGATACCAATAAATATCTGATATCCTATTGAATCAAACATCCCTATAGATACTCCATTAGCTCCCTGTACTTTCTCTTATTATATTATGTTATATTTTACATATGAATATATGTTCTATCATATAATTAAATAAAGATATGTTTTTTTAATAAAAAAATTTAATAACCCAACTAACCATTAATTATATTGGTAAAGATCAGTAATCCACGGCAAAAAGAGGGATCGAGTGAGAGGACAGGGGATAGTGATGTCGTCGGCACTGGCTATATTGGGAAGGACCGCAAAATTACGGACGACAGAAATTCAACGACGTCGTTAAGAAATAATGCACTGAAAAAAAGAAATTGCGTGAGAGGACAGTAGATGACTACTGGTACTTCTTGTGACGACGGCGAATCGAAGCAACGTATTGAAGAAAAATTGAGTTTTGATATTTTAAAAATTATATCATTACCCATCTTAAATAATAAGATAATATGACCAATTAAAATACGACATATCATAAAAAATAACTTACAATATTATTTTAGAAGAATTGGATAGAGTTCACCTTATTTTTATATTACTCATTATATATACTACTTTTATTTTTATATTTCATGTACACTTTTTCTTTTCTAGGAATGACCATGTGGAACAAAAAAGTCTAGAAATCAAATTTTGTTCTGATATTCAGTATTATATTTATTGGTTCTGGTACTAAAATTTTTGTCTTTGTCTCTAAAATTTCAGTATTTCAGTACTTTCAAAAAGTGGAGACTGAAACTTTAATAACATTTTATACCTAAAATACCCTAATTTCAATTAATTAATTCCAATTTTACTCTTTGTGCAAATTAAATTAGAGTTTCATTCTTGTTTCAATTTCTGTCTCACATGTTACATCAAACAGAATATTGAAATTTATTTCAATCTCTGTCTCTCAGTCTCAGTCTTTCTGTCTTTGTCTCTCCACCAAACGCTACCTTATATATATAGTTATCTAAATATTTTTACAAATTTAAAATTTGGATCAAATGTACAAATTATTTGTTAAATACAAGAGTCATTTTTCACTTCTAAAAATATAATTTTTTATTATTTTGTCATAGTTTTAGATATTTATTTATTGTTACGTTATTTTTATTAACAGTATATGTTTTCAGATATATAATTTTTTAATAACTTACATATTCCTTTACTGTATTTTTCGTTAAACTCATTGTTTCTTTATATTTTTATTTATTTTATTAGACAATCCGTTTTGCATTGGCAAATGTGAATCGCATGGACTATATATAATGAAATCAAGCGTGGCATATAGTACAGACAACAATTCCTGTCCCAAAAAAAGGAAAAAGTACAGACAACAATCCAGACTTTATGTGTTTTATATATCAATGGTGTTGAATATAGTCATTATATATTTATTTTTTGGTTGCAGTTTTTTTTGGTAGGTATGGTGTGTTTGATTATCATACGTTGAAATGTAATGGGTATGTCCAGGTACAGTAAAGGAGCACTTTTAAAATTGGATTGAGAACTCAAAAACAAAACAAGAGTACAAGAGATGGATGGTGTACTTTTGTGCGATCATTTGGAATATATGGTTGGAATGCAATCGGAGAATTTTTCAGAACAAAGAAAAAGAGGTTGAAGAGATTATCAATTTGTCTTTTCTGAACTACAAGAAGTGGTTAGGTGCCGAACCCCTTCTGTTGTTGATGGCAATGTCGGAGATAACAAAAAGATTTTTATATTTGTTTTTATTCTGGTTTTTTTACTTTTGCTTTGCTTCTTCTTTACTACACTCGTTGCTCCATTTGTTGTGTTGAACTTCTCATTCAAAAAAAAAAATCAAGCGTGGCCTATGGTGATTAAAATTGATTGAAGATTAAATTATCTAACTAACAATTTTTAGAGATTGATTTAAAATATTAAAATTTAGTTAAAAAAGTGTTTAGCTCACACACGTATAAAAATAACATTTATTAACGCCAATTATTGTAATGGTATAAATTTGGCCCTACCAAATCTTAGACAGTTATACCTAACCCAGGTAATAAATGAATAAATTAAAAAAAAAAAAAGTTAATTGTGTCCTTTTTTTATACACGGCAAAATGTATATATAAAAATTTAGGTTTCAATATTTCTCTTAATATAACAAATAACAAAAAATAAAAGAAAAGAAAAGGAAATATAACAACCACACAATTTGGTGCACTACAAAAAACACCACTTTTAGCGGCCATTTATTTTGTTTTTAGCGGCAATAAAAATAGCCGCTAATATATTTACCGGCAATTAGACATTAGTCGTCTTATGCTTTGTCATTAAAAGGTTTTAGTGACAATTATAACATTTGCCGATAAAGACCTTTCTAATGGCCACAAAAAGTATATAATTTTTAGCGGCCATTGTTTTGGCAATTTATATGGCCACCAAAAGTAATTCTAATATTGCAATATTATTCACTTTTAGTGGCTATTACTATTGCCGCCAAAACCCATTTTACCGGTAATAAATATGGCCACTAAAAATAATTCTAAAATTGTAATATTATTCACTTTTAGTTGCCATTACTATTGCCGCTAAAATCTTAAATTTTTTTTTAATTATACTGACTCTTTTAGAAATAACCACCTATCATTTTTCTAAAATTTCAAATTATTTTTATCATTAATTATTATTATTATTATACATAATATAAATATACTAAAATTAATTACTACAAAATAAAATATTTCATTAAATTTAATTAAATATTTATACAAAAAGTTCTCTTGAAAAGTAATAAAGCATAATACAAATTTAAACAACACAAATACTACGAATCTATGTTACATCAATGATTAACACATAGTTAATGATTAAAAGAAAACAAATATAACCTAACACAGATGCAATACAATAATACAGCAGAGAGAATGAAGCAAAGTTCCCAATTGCTCAATTATATGAATCTTAAGAAACTCGTCAATGGCCTGACACTTAACTAACATGGTCACATTATAGCAAGGGACAGTTGTTCTCTCGGAGAGTTTTTGAGTCTCCTTCTCTGCTACCCTGTTTTGTAGTGCAGCTATGCCTTTGTCTTTCCAGTCTCCTCGTGTTGGTAGTTGGTGTTGCTATCATGTCAATTCAAAACGGTTAATGATGACACCTTGTTTTCAATGATAGCATATTTCTTGGGAGAATGCCATGAGACATGGCACCCAAACAACTGAAACAAGCACAAATACTTCGTCTTAAAAAGTATAAAGTTTGCTAAAAAATAGACATTGACATCAATTTTTGGCGCATATTGTTGTGAGATAAACGGCTTATGTAATTTAATCTAAATGTAAGCTTTCTTCTCTTCACATAATTAGGCCTCAAATAATAAATAGGTTCCATTTCAAAATTTCCATAACTATAAAGTAGTGAACTGATATAATGTTTATCCATTTGAAATTTAACCATATTCATTCTAGAATAAGAATAGTTTCAATGAAATATTCAAAATCTCAATGGCCAATATGCTGCGTGCATTGATGAGTGAGAGCCAGTGGCCTCTTTCTGTCTCATCTAGTGAAACATTATAATGCATTTATCTTTCTAGAAGTTACCAAGATTAAGAAGGAATAGAACTCTACCAAAGCTATCATAAAACCATGAAAATTGGATCATGACAACCAACAAAGCAGACCCTTGAAGAAGAGATCATGGTAACTTGAGCCAGGAGAGCTCCACTTCTTCCTCGGATCCACAGTTAAAGCTGCAAAATGCTTTGTTATCTCTGCAAGTTATGAAATGTCACTTAAGCATCTCAAATGTGGTTTTGAAGTCTCACTTCTGACAAAATCAGTAAAGATAATGTTCCAACATTTTATTGTGCATTGGAAAGCTAATTTGAAATAAGATCAGTCTTATCATGGAGAGACCGTATTACTTGTGTGGATAGTCAATTAATAACTTCCACTTTGCCATAATTTTTAGTCTGGTCTTTCTCTTTTCTTTTCTTTTTTTAATTTACTTCATATTAAATAGTTAAAATTGAAAGTTAAAATCAATTATTAGATTGAGGAATCTCACATTCAATTTTAAATAATTGTTTATAATATATGTTGTTTTTACAAATATTTATGTAGCACCTTGTGAGGTTCAAAATGATTTAACCAATTAAGAATTTATTTATCCAAAAAGAAGCAACGAAATAGTTCAACATCAATATATCAATATCATTACTAATAAGATTTAAGATTTAAATTTAAAATTATTTCTTGCTAAATGAACTAATAGGGTTATAATATTGACATGGCACAAGATGGCATAGACAAAAAAGAAATTGTGAGAATGAACACAAACAATGCAGCTAGTGGTGAAACACAGCAAAAACAAAACTAAGAAATCATACCCGCAAAACTTGGTGGTGTGGGAAAAAAGATAACAGTAAAGAGAAGTTCTGAATTGAAGTTCCAAGCAGCAGAGAAAAAACATACCAAGACAACAAAGTAGAGAACCCCAAGCATGAATTGAAGTTCTGAGCAGCAGATCAGATTGAAGTTCAATTCAAAGTATTGATTGATAGTCAATAACACATATATTGAAAATTGAAAATATGAATACAAAGAATTAAAAAAAATTTGAGTAAAGAATCAGTAAGGTATTCAACTAGAAACATCTAAAAATAACTAGTATTAAGATCACGCATCAGCTTGCATAACTATACTATCTTAAAAGGAAGACAGGAAGAAATTATGAAACTAAGCTGAAAAGGGGAAGTAAAAAAGCTAACTTGTAAGAAGAAGCATATAAATGATTTTATATTTAATTACCATTACAACTGTTATAATTATCCATGAGAAACTTATTGAATATGAAAAGGCTTCAAACGAGTCAAAATTTACAACCATGAAGCATACTATGCCAGCTCTAACAATGGCATGTTCTCTCGGATTTTGCCATCAACATAGTTGAGACATCATCTGGAATTGACTTGGATAATGACATAAAGAGTTGGAGAATTTTCCATCAAAGCAATGACAAAATCAGAAATAGTAACAAAGAACCAAAAAATAAGAATAAAAAATGTAGCACTCTCTTATCCATTCCAACCTTAATATCATTCCATACTCATCCCCAAGTTCATGAGTAAAGGGAAAGAACAAAAAATAAATCAAACAGATGATTCCAAGTACCAACATCACTAAAGGACTCGTGAATGCAGAAAATCATAGATCTTTGATCTAAGAAAACTCCGCAATTTCACTGAAGGGAATTAAGAATCTCAGCAAGACTTGACCAGTACCAAATTTGAACACTGAAAGCTGAGTGTCCACAAACCAAATTGATGACTAAACATATAATACTCAAAAAAATATTAAGCATAACACAAATATAAATATTAAGCAAACCTTACTGCCAATTTATTAATTTAAGAAACATACTTCATTATTGTTATGCATGATGCTGCCATGAGTCCCCTGTACCAAGAAAACAAACGTTGGATGCCAAGGGTAAGAAAATGAAGGAATGAACGAACGAAAGAAAGCTAATATATGGTGCATACATGAAGATCACCGGTGCTGCAAACTCTCCTAAGAGGAGCGTCGTCGTCGAACAACACAGCCAAGAGAGCAGAGAAGGGATTCTTGAAGGACTGCATTGCAGAGCAAGAAATAGGTGGTCCTTGAAGGACTTTTGTCTTGTTAAGCTGATGGTCTATTGCTACCTCTGTTGTGTCTTGGAAGCATTTGTTCTTGGGTCTACCTCTGCCTCTAGCTATAGGACAATCCTACCTCTGATTCACTATCCTAATTTGAGCCTATAACCAAATATTAAATTGAACTATTATTCTCTATAATCAACTCTAATATGGCAATTCCTACCTCTAATTAGTTGACAATGTCAAAACATCAAAGTTAAACTCACACATCAATAAAAAAGGAACAAATCTGTAAAGGAAAAAGGCACTAATAATCGAAGATCGAGAGACTGAAAACCCGCTCTTGGCTAAGTAATGCTTCACCAATTCATCAGGTAACTGAGAAGAAGAAAGAGTTGGTCCAATGTTCAATCAAATTTAGGAAACAATTCTAATGAAGGAGCTAAAACATAGATATTACCTAAATAGAAGAAAACAGAACGAACCATAGGAGTATAATGCATTAACGAAGTGAGAAACTCAGTGAGTGTAGCATCGCATCATGCCTCCTCCATTGCTTGATTGCGGATTACGGTTAGGGTTCATCTCCTCCTCACTCTACCTGTACAATAATCTACCTTGCGAATTTATCAATTTTCTTAGAATTTACTTCAAATTCATATACACAAGCTATTCACATTATACTAAGTTTGTAAATTAAGGATTAAAAAATCAAGAGAAAAATTTTCGGAACGCAAAAATATGCATTAAACTAATCAAATTGAGAAGAGTGACATGCAATTGCTTCCTATCCTGCAATAGAATGCTGACAGAGAATGCAACAGCGTCGTTCGCAAATGAGATGTGTTAACGGGAGAGGCTCTTTCTCTCGATATCAGGGGATTCCGCGTTGCTACAAATCTGGAGATGATGCATTAGCGGAGCTCGATCCCATAAGCTTTACGACAGTAGTGAAAAGCAAATGAACTACGATAGCGGCGGCGACGGCTACGGCGAGCTTAGGGTTTCGGCGACGAACTCTCTCTTCTCTTTGAATCTCTCTTTTTCTGACACTCGCCACTCCTCTGATCTCACTCTTCCTCTATTTGGTTGGGTTTTGCCGTTTTGGCGTTTTAGGAGAGTTTTAGTTTAATGAATATTGACACAAGGCTTTTTTAGTTAATGTTATTAAGAATAATAGCGGGAATAGTATTATGGCCACTAAAATATATAATATTAATGACAAATATATAATTGCCACTAAAACATAACTTAAATAAACAAAATAATAACTATTATATTATTGCCACTAAAAGTTTGTCGCTAAAACTAATTTTTTTTTGTAGTGGTGTTGTACATCGAAATTATTTGAGATTCAAATAACATCAATTACCTGTACATAACATTAGTCTTTGTGATTTCGGTATTCTGACATGACTTATTGAGATAATCCGTATTATATTATAATTTAGTCATATCTAATAATGCGTATTGTTGGGAATAAAAAGTTTGACCACAATTCAATTAATTATGTGTCAAATAATTTGTTATTATTATTATATTAAAATGTTAATATAATAACGTTCTTGATTAAATTTAGAGATTTATCATTGTGATAGAGATCATAATATTGAGAGATAAATTTTTTATAATTTAATCTAAATTGTTCTTGGTCATAGGATTATTAAAAAGGACATTAATAATCCAGAAAGACTAATATATATATAATGGTCTTTATTGGATGAAGATTAATAGATCTCATTTATTAAATTATATATATAGATGGTGCATATAGAGATATGACCATTGAACTGACTCACTTTGAGAATTCCTAATGGTTATAATTACCGTATATTTGTCAATAGGATATTCTCAAGATGAACATAGTAATAGAGTTTCCTTTGACCTGCGACTGTCATAGTAATTAACAATGTATTTATTATACTTTGATTCCGGACACCTAATACCTTAGGGTGCTAGTTGAATGGATATTGGGTATGATTTAAATACTTGTAGAATTAATGATTAGTCAATAAGGAATCCGTCAACTCTCGGTAAAGAGTTTGAGCTCTATGATTATAATGACTGAAATAAATAAAACCTTGGCCAAGGGGATTGAATGAATGAAGAAATGAGTTTCTTAGGTCATTCACAGTTCATTATAATAATGGTAACAAGTTAGAGTTTGACAATTAAAACATAATAACCAAGAGTTGGAAAGATGGAAGGAATTATACTTTATTCTTCTGAGGTTCTTAGTAAAAATATATTACTTCATACTATCGGGTCGTTGAGGAGTGTTGCTAGACGCCAACCTTGATTAGTAAATTTAGTATGACTAATTTACTACCCGCTTAGTATTGAACCTATGGGGTCACACACTAACGAATGTTTTAATCTTTGCTGTAGAATTATTTAATTATTAATTTGATTTGATCAAATAAATAATTATATTAATTTAAATGGAATATTATTATATTTTTTGCTAGCACTAAGAATATAATAATAGTATGATAATTGAGAATATTAAAAGAGATTTGAGAATAATTAGTTATTCTATTTCTAAATTTGGATGGGATCCTAACTAATTTTGTTTCAAATTGAGTTATGATATGATTCATAAATTTGAAGGATTCAGATTTAAAATTTAAAGATATGATTTAAATTTGAATTGAGAATCAAATTTAAAATCAGTAACAAATTTCATACTATATATATGTATGCCAAGAGTAGAGGAAAGAGATAGATGAGAATAAAATACAAGGGTTTTATTCTTTTACCTCTACACACATAAACGAATGTGAGTCTGATTCTTGGAGAAGAATTTTATGGCGTGCAAAGAGTTGCAAGAGGTTTCTCAATTTAGATCAGATGTCCATTGGTCAAGGAGTTGACAGCAAAGGTTGGTCTCGGTGTGGATACGCATAGCGCCTTCGTACCATCGAAGGAGAAAGTGATTTTTACTAGCGTACACAGGTATTTAGATCTGATCTATTATATTGTATATTATTGGAATAAAGTTTAAATACAAAAATAGATCTTTAAGGATTGCTTTCTTTTCTTTCGCTGCGTGTTATGAACACATGAATTATGACACGTGACATAATAATGTGAATGAAAAAAAATTGTAGTTAAAAAAGAAAAAGCAGGAAGACACTTCCACAGTTTTATTTAGGAGTTTTTAAATCTAAATCAATTTAAATTAGAAGAATATTAGGGAGTCAGCAATTTTTGTGATTTATAGCCATCAAATAGCCATCAATAATGGTTTTAATGGTGCAAGATTGATGTGAAATTTCATCAAATGGTTCACTTTTCTTTGCTAATTACATGCTGGCTAGAATTTAACAAAATTGCTGGCCCCTAAACTTTTCCTTTAAGTTAAACTGCTTATCCAATATAATCTAAATCGAAAATCGATTAAAATCGCACTAATTCAAATTTGATTGAATTCTATTTTTTGTAAACCACTAGATCGTGTCGGATTTCGGATCTACTTACCTTATTTAGCATTAATTAATTATCGCAACAATTAATGAATGCTAAATAAGACAAGTTATGACTGTTTTTAACTGATTTTCTCTGATTACCAAATATTTTCGATATTAAGCTATTTCTTTAAAAATAACTTAATTAAGTTGTTTACCAAACTGGGCGTAAATGCTACTAACTACGTCGGTTATCATTCAAAAGATACATAGTTTACAATGTATTGAGTGCATATATAGATACACAAAACTGCTATATGTGTATAACGTATATGTTTTTTTTTTTATATATATAACGTAATTGGAGCAACGGTAGTGACTGGTAGAAATATTGATGATAAAGTGTACATTTTAAGAATAAACTTGTTCCCTTCAGATTTAGGATTGTCATTTAAATTTCAACGGAGACAATTTTCATTAACAGTGTGTTTTGCAATGACCATCAACAAAAGTTAGGGTCAATCATTATCACATGTAGCACTTTACTTGCCAAAATCAGTGTTCACCCATGAATAATTTTATGTTGCTTTGTCAAGAGTTAAAAATTGCAGTGGCCTCAATTTTCTAATTCTGGACGAAGACGACAATCAAAAGTCATCAACAACAAATGTTGTGTTCAAAGAAGTTTTTAATAATATTTAAGTAAGAAAAATAGTATTTTTATTTTAATAACGTATTATGATTTACACTTTTATACAAATATTTATTGTAGATATAACTAATTTATCTATAACTCTGCTTTCAAACTTGAGATGAAATGTGTAACAGGAAGCAACACATCATATGCCAATTGTATTTCTAATGAGGTTAGTAAAATATTAGGTTGTCGATAAATTTTCATTAGCCTTTAGATATAAAGTTTAGTGTAAAATTGACATGTTACTAATACAATTATATATGTTCCTATTTTTATAGACCACTTTTCTTATGGCTCAAAAATATTATGGACTTCAAACCGTTCCATTTGCATTATACTTAGAATAAAGATAAAACAGCATATTCAGTACGTTTGTTATATAATGACGATGATAATGTTATATTAAATTCGAAAAATGTATTATTATAAAATATTATTTTACCAACTATATCAAATTAAAATGTAAGTTCGTGCATTGCACGAATTTAATACTAGTAT
>NC_029794.2:133496545-133515287 GCF_000816755.2 Arachis ipaensis
CTAATTTACAAATTAAAACACTAAAATAGTAATTTAAATAATAACATATAATTTAGAATTTTATTATTTAGGTTTCGTATTTTAAAAAAATTAAGTAATCTTTTTCTTAACAATACAATCAAAATATCTGTCTTTTTATATAGGATAATGCTACATATTCATGTTCTTTTATTAACCAAGTCCACCTAAATTAGTCTAAGATAACAAAAATCAGTTATCACTAACATTATTTCAAGTATTATTGTTTAACTTGATTAGACTTAGTTCATAAAAAGATTTGGATGTGTAGTATTATTCATATATATATATATATATATAAGTAAATACTTATTTAAAAATTTACTTCTCATACAATTAGAAGCCAATTCTTATTGAGATTCATAGTTGAGAAAGTTCTCTCAATTAATGCAATTGTTATGAAAAAAAATTAAAGCTAATATAAAAAAAGATAAAAAATACTCTTTCGAGTCGATTTCTAAGAAAAAAAACACAAATTTAATTTAAATTGAGAATTGATCATTCTAATGACATCTAATATGAATTTTTTAAATTGACTATGAAGTATCAAAAAATTGAATAAAAAATTATTATAAGATCAAATTCAATAATTTAATGGAGACAAATAAATATTATTATCATATATTACTCAAAAAAATTTTAAATTGTAGTGGGAGCAATTGCCCCCACAATTATATATATATACACATTCGTCCCTGAGTATATAAAAAAACGTTATCATCGTGAAAATAACATTTATTAACGCCAATTATTGTAAGGGTCACGCTACGGTACAGATTTAAATTTACAGATATTTGCTTTTCTTTCAACACGTGTATTTTGTTTTTATGTTGGGAAAGCAGCTTGGCAAACTTCGGTAGTTTAGAAAGTTGGCGGCTTGTTAGATATAAGGAAAGAGAAATTATTCATGTTGGACCCATCTTTGTATATGGATTGGTTCTTGACTCCTTGAAACTTTTTTTTTTTCTTAACGAGTCCTACAACAAAAATAGAGAAAGAGTTTTAATACCAATAACAATATTAATTAGCTAAGACAAAACAAAATATTAATTAGCTAAAATATGGATTAAATTTTAATTGATATAATTATTTTTTTAAAAAATTATGACATATATGCTTTTTAATTGATGAAAAAAATTAGTAACTAATTTCATATATTATAATCAAAGAGAGCTTTCTCTTATATAATTCAAAAAGATTAAAGTACTAAATTGGTTTTCTATTTTTTGGTGTAATTTTATTTGGGTCTTTAAGGTTTAAAGTGTCTTACTTGAATTCAAAAAAATTTCATTTAGCTTTAATATAATCCTACTGTGAGGTCAAAGTTAAATAATAAACGGAATGTACTACATAATAGCAGTATAAGAATAAGATTGATAACATGGAGAACAAGTACAAGCTCCAGAGTCACAAAATCAACCGTAAATGCATCAATATATTTATTTATCATTCTTCTTACAATTTAAATAAAATTGTTGAGTTAAAAAATTAACTAACATAAATGATTATGACAAACAATAGATTATTGGACTAATTACCTAATTAGTTTTGATTATTTTGGTTGAGTGATGCAGGCCAAAATAAATATACAAAGCTGCAGCTCATTAAGGAACAAACTGAATCTGTTGGTGGGCTAACAATCTAAAGGAAGCCCAAAGGAAACAAGGCAAAGAAATCAAACGGGCTGAACTTGAATAGAACTGATCCAAGCCCGGTTTGGCTTCTCTCAAGCAAATCCCTCTAATTTGCTTTCACCAAAAGCAACGTTCACCTTGTGTCACTTCGGAAAGAACACAGAGAAAGAGAGAAAAAGCTTAGCCTTTAAACTGTTCACCAAAGAAAAAAGAAAGAGAAGGATTAAGTAAGAAAGGCAGAGGTCTAATCACCCAAATCAAACCAAATCAAGCTAAGGCAGAAGTTAAAGGTAATTTATTTCCTCTTACATGCATCGTGCTTTCCTCTACTCTTCCCCAACTCTCTGCCAGTCCAAATTGGGATACATGGGAAAGATGGACTCTGATCAACACTGCTGCATATCTACGGTCAAATTTGTGTCTTGGTGACCAAGTAGTGTGTCAATGGCTAAGATCTGAGTTTACCATTGAAAATATTTATTTTTGTTGTCATGTGGCTTTTGGTCAACAAAGAAGGTCAGAACCAAAGTTCCTAAATTGAGGATTAATGGAAGAAAGTGAACGGCTGAGTTGGTGAAGCACACAGCTCGAGGGTTGACCTAGGAGAGAGCAACTTAGTAACATGCAAGGAGATACAAAAGAAGATTTTTCATCCTTCAGAAAGTAAGGAGAGATAACCAGTATTTTGAAGTTTATGTTCTGAGAAGAGTTCTCTAAAGAAGTTCATCAACTTGGACAGTGCTTCCTAGTCAAAGGAGCATTCCGCCAGAATGAGGAACTAAATCAGAGGCAAGCAAATCTGGTTAATCACATAGCAAAGAGGCTGTTGAAGCATTAATCTCTTTCATGTTTTATAGATTGTATTTTTTTTCAATGTTTATCTTTTTTTTAATTTCTTGAGGTAAAAGGCTGAATGAGAGAGTTTATTGAAAGAGCCTAAGAGTGAAAAAAGGCAGAGAGAAACACTTGAGTGAAAAGCCTAGAGTGATTTCAGATTTCTTTAGGTTGGTCCAATGTCTTGTATCTTGTACATGTGAGGTACCCCTTTCTTAGTTGGGTGAGCACTAAGAGTGAAGAGTTAGGTATTAGCATAACTAAGTCAAGTTAGGTTAGAACTTGAGTGTGAAAGGATTGTGTCAATCCTGTGGAATTTGTGTATGTAATTCTTTAACTATAGTGGAAATTCTACCACTGTTGTGGTGGAGACTGGATGTAGGTTGCATAGCACAAAGCAACCGAACCAGGATACATGATGGTGTCAGCTTCTTTCTTCCCTGCTCTGTTCTGTTTTCTGATATTCATGAGACAAAATGAAATTGTCCCATAAATTTTCTGCTGCTGAATTCAAACAGTTTCAGATTGAAAGTTTGTTTTAAAGGGTTAAGGGTTAAGTATGATTTCGGTTCCTAACGTAGAGGCCAAAAATTTATTTCGTCTCTGGCCTTTTTTCGCCACAAAATGGTCCCCAAGGTTTTCAGTTTGTTTTAAAATCGTCCTTTTTTTCAAATTTTTTGCTTTTATTACCAAATTACCCTTAATAAAAAAATAAAAAAGGAAAACGCGTAAAGTAAAGGGGAAAGGGGGAAGGGGTTACGCGAGGGGGGGAAGGGTGGGGGGGAGAGGGGTTCAGGAAGAAGAGGGGGAAGGGTCCTCGCTGTCGCCATCGCTGCCGCTGCTCTTTGCCGCCGCCGCCGTTCAACAGCACCAGAATCAGTCGCAGTTTCGCTTTCAAATGTCAGGGCTGCCATTGCTCGTCGTCGTTCGGTGGTTGGATCTCGCTGCTGCTCCTCTGGGCTTGGCAGAGGTGCTCGATGGCGGTGGATTATAGTTTGAGGCAAGAACAGGGGAAGACTTCGGTGGTGAGATGAGGGAAGAGAAGAGGTCGCGCTGTGATGGTGGCACTAGGTAGCGCAAGAGAGAAGAAGAAAAGGGTTGCGGTGCTTTGATGCGGTTTTGGGTGGCTCTTCTTCTTCTTCTTCTTCTTCTTCTTCTTCTTCTTCTTCTTCTTCTTCTTCTTCTTCTACCTTTATTATTGTTGTTTCTGGTTACTTCTGCTTCTGATTGATTATATTGTTTTATTGTTATTGTTGTTGTTGTTGTTCTATTTCTGTTTTTGCTCCTGCTTCTTCTGTTTCTACTTGATTCCATTGTTGATTCATCGATGATTCATTGTTGTTGTTGTTGTCGTCCTGCTGCTGCTTCTGCTTCTGTTTGATTAATTGTTGTTGTTACTTCTTGTTCTGTTTCTGCTTGTGCTTCTGCTGGTGCTTCTGCATGATTTTGGGAAAGAAGGAGAATGGGCATTTTGGTCCGAAGGACGGTTTTAAAACAAACTGAAAATTAGTAAAAGTTATTTTTAGCATAGTTATTAAACTCAGTTTAATTTTGTTAGTCGAATTGGTAAATCCAGTTTAGCTTAGTTGATTGAATTGAAAATTCGGTCATAATCTTTTTAGTTGAATTGGTAAATCCAGTTTGACTTAGCGTGTATTTGGATTGTAATTTGTCAAATTAGAGTTTGAATAAAAGTGATTTTATAGAATTGATTTTGGGTAGAAGTAAGTTTGTGTTAACATGATTTATGTTTGGCAACTCTATACCAAATTTGATTTAAGTTTGGTTTTATGAACAAAATCACTTCTGCATTTGTAGAGAAGAAAACTAGCCAAACAAAAAGTTGAAGCTTTCAAGAAATTCTAACATGTTTTTTCCCTTTAAACGTGTTTACCAAACACACTCTTTAGTTGATTGAATTGAAAATTCGGTCATCAATCTTTATTGGGTCATTAAAAATAATAACAACATTATCTATTACAACTTAATCTTTCAATAACAACAATAACAATAATAACAACATTAATATTCGAATACAAGAAAAAAAGATTCTTTTTTAAATGTGGGGTTATTTTTACATTATCTATAAGTTAATTTGATTAGTATTTAATTAAGTGAGGTTCTAATACTTTTACACATTCAATTAGCATTAAATATTTTAACTTAAAAAAAAATCTAATTTTATATCAACTTGACAATGAATATATAGTGTTTTTGTTAAAAACGAGTCTTTAATTTTTAGTTAGAAACAATCTTCCACCATTAATTAATTTATATACGATTAAAAAATATTATAAGAGAGTTAAATTGTATTTTTTGGTCTAAGAATAAAAAATAATGTACATTATAAATACATAACTCTCCAATTTTTTATTTCAAATTTTTTCAGTCATGTAATTATTTCATTTAATTATAAATAAAAAGAAAAATCAAGTCAATTTCACTACAATCAAACTCAAAGACCATTTATATATAAACATTGCATAATTAGACTCTTCTTATAATTTTTTTTTATTTTTTAGTCATTTTAATACATGTATTAAGTATATAAATTAGATACTATTAGAATTTAAAAGTATTTAACAGATTAATAGAAAAAATAGTTAAGTAAATATGTAAATAATTGAAAACATAATGCCAATTTTTAAATATACTTCATAATTGACTAAATAAAATATTATTATTATTAGGTTAAATTATACAGTTGGTCCCTATACTTTTGGTGAAATTGTAAATTGGTCATTACACTTTAAAAGTTTGTAATCGGGTCCCTAAAGATAATTAAAATTTGTAATTTAGTCCTCGCCGTTCAAAAAGTGTTTGATTTAACAGAATATTCTCAAAATATTTTCTATTTTGAACATGTGACCTGCACATATTTGCAATAGGGACCAGTTTGCAACTTTAGTGAAAATATGAGGACCAACCGTGTAATTTAATCATTTGAAAATGACCAAAAACTCCCTAGACTATCTGAATCCACCCTACCCCTCCCCAGCTCTCTCACTCTCACTTTCTCACTTTCCAAAATGGCACCCCAACCCCAACACTCTCTGTCTCTCACCTCGGCTCACCATCGTCGTGCTTCTCGCCTCCGTCACCATGCTGAATTCACTAATAAATTGAGTTGCTATTTTTGTGTTGATTTGTTGCTATTTTTTTCTTAGACATTAAATTGTTCGCTTTGAGCATGCTTGGGATTGGAATTGTTCTCTTTCATTTATCGTCGGTGTTCAGTATTTGAATTGGAAGAGAAGAAAAAGTTGTCAGATGAGAGAGGCGAGATAGAGAAAGGAGGCGAGACCCGACTCGTGAGCACAAATGCGGTGGATCCGGTGTAGCGACGGTAAACCGAGGTGAGAGATAGAGAGCGGTGGGGTTCGGATGTCGTTTTAGAAAGTGAGAAAGTGAGAGTGAGAGAGCTGGGGAGGGACGGGTAGGTTCAGATAGCCTAGGGAGTTTTTGGTCACTCCAAATGATTAAATTACACAGTTGGTCCCCATACTTTTACTAAAATTGTAAATTGGTCCCTGTTCTCAAACATGTGCAGTAGGTCACATGTTCAAAATAAAGAATATTCTGAGAATATTCTGTTAAATCAAACACTTTTTGAACGGTGGGGACTAAATTACAAATTTTAATTATCTTTAGGGACCCGATTACAAACTTTTAAAGTGTAATGACCAATTTACAATTTCACCAAAAGTATAGGGACCAACTGTATAATTTAACCTAATAATAATAATATTTTATTTAGTCAATTATGAAGTATATTTAAAAATTGGCATTATGTTTTCAATTATTTACATATTTACTTAACTATTTTTTCTATTAATCTGTTAAATCAAACACATAAAAGCATATAATTTGTATTTATATTTACTAGAATTTTACATACATAAATCAATACAGTTTGCACCTATATTTTTAGAATTTGCATACATAAATTAATAAAATTTATTTGTTAAAATAATTTAATATTTATACTGGCTAAATAATGACCAAAATTACTAAAAGTTACTAGTTCCCAAAAATTTTTCATAAAATATTAGTTTATAAATGAATTAAAGAAAGTCATGTAACTCTTTTTTCATTTTTAAATTATACAAGAAAAAACTCTCTTTAATATATATTATATAGAATTAATTATCAATTTTTTCATCAATTAAAAAGTACATATGCCATAATTTTTATAAAAAATAATTATATCAATTAAAATTAAATTCATATTTTAGCTAATTAATATTGTTTTGTCTTAGCAAATTAATTTTATTATTGGTATTAAAAATTTAAAATTTTTTTTTTATTTTTTTTGCAAGACTCATTAAGGATTAAAAAAAAAAATTAAGAGAGTCAAAGACCAACTTATATATAAAAAGAGGTCCAATGCAACATAAATGGCTTCTCTTTTATTGTGTCTAAGCAAGCCAAGCCACCAATTTTTTAGGTCACTGAAACTAGCCAAATTGCTTCCCCAACATAAAGATAAAATAGTACACGTGTTGCAAAAAGAGTTATGTGATGGGAATATCTGTAAACTAAAATCTGTACACTATAATTCTCCTTATTGTAATGGTATAATTTGGCCCTACCAAATCTTATACAGTTGTACCTAGGCCCAGGTGATAAATGAGAAAATTAGAAAAAAAAAAAAAACCAGTTAATAACATTTATTAACGCCAATTATTGTAAGGGTAAGTCTATGGTGCCGTTGGAATGTGACGCGTGCATCTGTATACTTACCAAAGAGACGCGTGCATGTGTATACTTACCAAAGAGACTGTGTTTGTAGGGCGACTATATTGAGGGATGGATTGTTCCATTTTTTTGTTTATGCCATGTTTATTAATTAGGATTAATAAAGTCTTTATTGTGTCATTGGGCTTGGACTATGCTTTTTGGGTTGGACTAGTTGAACTTTGATAGATTAATGTATCACTAATTTATAATTACAATTATTCATTAATTTTAACCGTAAAATTTATAAATAAAACAAAAATAAAGCTGAAGGACGTGATAAATTAATAACCCATAGCATGTTGTATAGTAATTCTTTGTGATCATTTTGAAAATAATATATTAATAACCCATATAATTTTTTTTTTTAAAAGTGGATAAAAGTTAATATTAGCTAACACAAAAAATTTAAAATAAATTAAAGTGGATGTTTTTTAAAAGTTATAAATAAGGAGAATGTACATTTTATAAATAGAAGGGAGAAGAGTGTCATTTTAGTATTTCTTAAGAGAAGGGAGTAGAATTTTCTCTATATTATATTATTATCAAAAAGGATTTTAACGATCAATATTGATGTCCTTTTATGCAAAATATATTTTTTTTTTGGTCAACAAAAAAAAAAACACCATTTAACAATGGATTTTCTTTTTTTTTTCTCTTGGTCAACTTCAGCCTTTCTTCGTCACGCCTAATTAATTAGCATTATGTGAAAACTACCCAGTGCACCTAACACCAAGTCCCAACTCTCAGACCCTTATGTGCCCAATTTTCCTTCATTACAAAACAACCAAAGCATACTTAATTAATTAGCATCCAAAGAACCAAAACGGGATAGTTGGATCCGTCACAATGCGGTGATAAACAACGTGAAACAGGCACATTTTCTACACACACGGCATCTTTATAATGCAACACCTAATGACAGCATCACATGATGGTTTTTATTATCAGCACCATAGAATTTCCCTTATTGTAATGGTATAATTTGGCCCTACCAAATCTTATACAGTTATACCTAGGCCCAGGTGATAAATGAGTAAATTAGAAAAAAAAAAGAGTTAATTGTGTCCTTTTTTTATACGCTGCAAAACGTATATATAAAAATTTAGGTTTCAATATTTCTCTTCATATAACAAATAACAAAAAACAAAGAAAAGAAAAGGAAATATAACAGCACACAACTTGGTGTTGTACATCGAAATTATTTCAAATAACATCAATCACCTTTTTGAAATTGACAAAAAATACATAACATTAGTCTTTGTGATTTCAGTATACTGACATGACTTATTGAGATAGACCATTAATGATACTAATTATATTATATGATTATATTATAATTTAGAGGAGTGCTAAAGAGCCAGTAAATTTTGTATTTTGTAATTATCAATTGACTATCAATAGTATTTTTAATGGTATAAAATTACATCTAATAATAAAAGATTACTTACTTTTTTTTATAGTTAAATGCTGACCAGATTGTTAAAAAAGTACTGACACCTTAGAGCCGTATCTAATAATATGTATTATGACACGTGCCATAATAACGTGAATGGAAAAAAAATTGTCATTCAAAAAAGAGGCGCAGGGAGACACTTCCACGGTTCCACCCCTGTTCCCGCTGCCTCGATCAACATCCCAATTCGCGTGCTTGATACAATTACGTCTGAATTATCTTTGTCCCTAAAATGGTTCAGAAATATCAGTTGCATAGGTTGCTGTCTCCATTAATCCATTTACAGCCTCTATTATATCTTATGGAATGTGGTTTGGGAGAAGTCATGTGTATGAAGCATTAAATGCTGCTAACCACGTCGGTTATCATTCAAAAGATACATAGTTTACAATGTATAGAGTGCATATAGATACACATAACTGCTATTCTACTAAAACTTTGGCCTTCTCCATGTCTGCATTACCTTCGTTTTCATTCAAGGCTTCTTTTATCTGTTTTTCAATGTCAGCCTTTTTTTGTAGGAGTGTTTCTATCTTCTCATTAATCTTCCCAAGCTTTTGTTTCAACTTGGTGACATCGTTGGACTTTTCCTTTCCAATAGGCTTTCTCTTCTTTCCCCCTTTAACCTTCTCTTCTTTTTCCTCTTTCTCCTTCACTTGGTTCACATCATCTTTCTGTTGTTCTGCTTCCTCTTCTCCCTCAATTTTTGGTTTCATCTCTCTCTTTTTTATTGACTTCTCACCTTTCTCATCATCCTGATGCTCCTTTTCTTTTTCCTTCTTTTTCTTCTTCTGTTCTACAACAACTTCTTTAGTTTTTTCTTTGTCCTCCTCTAGCTTGATTTTCTCACTCTTGTCCTTCTTTTCGTTTTTCTTCTCCTCCTTCTTGTCTTTCTTATCTTTCTTCTCATCACCATATTCTCCTCCCTCCTTTTTCTTCTCTTCAATTTCTACATCATCCTCCTTCTTTTCCTTTTTCTTCTTCTCATCCTTCTTTTTCATCTTCTCTTTACCATCATCTCCTTTGTCTCCTTTTTCCTTGTCCTTTGTTTCATTTTCTACATCCTTCTCCTTCTTTTCCTTTTTCTTCTTCTCTTCCTTTTTCTTCTTCTCCTTACCATCCTTGTCCTCGATGTCTTCATTTTTTTCCTTGAGATCTATTTTGCCTGCCTTGCTCTTCTTTTCCTTCTTATCATCACCTTCCTCGCCATCATTTTCTTTCCCTTTCACCTTCTCATCGCCACTTTTACCACCTTTTTCTTTCGTTTCCTTCTTCTTCTTCTTTTGCAGTTCCTCCTCATTCTTTTTCTCTTTCGATTCGTTCTTCAGCTCCAGTTCTACCTTCGTCTTGTCCTTTTTCTCTTTGGATTTGTTCTTCAGCTCCAATTCTACCTCGGTCTTGTCCTCCTTCACATCACCCGGGTTTTTATCGTCAATCTTGATTTTCAGGGACACTTTAGATTTGTCTTCCATACCTATAAACACTGATGATGTAAAAAATCTTTTTGACTGAATCTGACAATCCAAAAATCAAAGAAGTAAGAAGTATGAAATTCACCTTCCCCTAAGGAATTCACTGATATTTACTATCTAAAACATTCAAACAACTCTATACTAATGTGAGAACAGAAAAGCCTCATAGCAAACAGGTATTATCATGCCAAAAAACACACAAATATGAATGAAAAAAATTGGTTTTATCTATCATTATAGTTTTGTTATATTACTCAGCTTCATTGTCATTGTGTATGCTTCTTAAATTGCTACTTTGTCTTTCACCACCAATATAGTGCATCATTTCAACAATATGGATCCGATTCAAATACATTCAATTTAATTAAAACTAAAAATGCAGCTCAGCATACAAGGAAGAGGGAACTAAGAAGCATCAATGGAAAAGAAACTATAATATAGCCAGATGATTTCGGGTGATTAATGATTAACAAACTTTGAGAGCAGAGTTTGGAAACTCAAATAGAATGTCAAATATAGATTTTTTAAAAAGTTATTTACATAAAATAACCAAAATAGAGCATCTGTTCCAAAGGATGCCAACCACTATGGGAAGGGTCATACTTGAGACAATAAAAGAAATAAGGGATAAGTGCACTTTTTACACTTAATGTTTTTGAATTATTTCAATTTTACCCCAACTGTTTCTAAATTACAATGAAATTGCAACTGTCTAGAAACATCAAAGGTAAAATTGCAACAACAACAACAACAAAGCCTTGTCCCACTAGGTGGGATCGGCTACATGAATCAAACGACGCCATTGTACT
The DNA here is from genome assembly GCF_000816755.2 of Arachis ipaensis. Taxonomy (NCBI): domain Eukaryota; kingdom Viridiplantae; phylum Streptophyta; class Magnoliopsida; order Fabales; family Fabaceae; genus Arachis; species Arachis ipaensis. The sequence continues at coordinate 133,507,506 of NC_029794.2, forward strand.
CTGTCATGTATCATGTCTACAGAGAGACTGTTTACTAAAAGTAAAATTGCAACAATAATTAAAAGTAAGGAGGATTGGAAATGCTATCTCAGTCATCATATATTCATATGGCTACATTAGATTTTGTCTTTGAGATGGAAATACAGGGATACAGAAACAAACACGGATATTTTCACTATCTATGTATAGATAAGAATCCAAACCCAGCCTTTGTAGCCTTATTCCACTCGTACCAAAAGATTTTTTAGTTTAACACTACTGAAGTGGATTTGGAAATCAATTCCTTTAATCTAATTCAAACCGAAGCCTCAGAATTTCACACAACTTGTGGACAGCCAGCAGAAACTTCTTTGGGTCCAGTTTGACATAGGGGATGAAATTGTGGTGAAAAGCTGATGAATTATGATTAATAGAAACTCATCTTTTAACATTTTATTGCTGTTTCCAACCCCATACCAAACCAATTCATGAAATAAACTATTCAGTAAAGAAATAAAAAACAAAATAAAATAAAATTCAGCTGCAACGATCATTTACATGAAGAACCCTAGTCCATCCAAAATCAATGCAAAACACGAACCAAATCAAACATAACATACTGCATATATATTATCGATATAAAACATATTTTCAATAATTCAATTTCTGCTGTCACGAAAACATAACATTAGCAGACTATCACAATTCCAAATTAAAAAAAAAAAAGCGATCAGGGAGTTGAATACAATCCAGGCAGAGATGGAGACAAATCAAAGATACAGAAAAGCAGATTTGTGAAAATCAAGAGATTACGGAGAGAAATACGGTACCTGAAGAGAGGAGAAAGTAGGTTAAGAGCAGAGTATAGAAGTGAAACAAACGGTGGCTTCGTAGTTTCTGGAGTTTTGTCATTTTGCGGTGAGTCACTATTACGGACCTCACTTACTTGACACGAAATTAGAAATCTTCTTTTTTTTAACGTTTTCATCACGTCCGAATTTAATTTTTAAAAGAAACATTTTATCCTTTATCCTAAAAATTAATCACAAAATCAATTATAAAAATATATATTACTTTGATGTATATTTGTTTCAGGTTTAAAGTAAAAGATAGAAATATAAAATAAAAATGTGTAAAGTAACAATTAGATATTTTAAGATTACGATAAATACGTTATGTTATGTGTTTTTATTTATTTATTATGTAAAATTTAACTGTTATACTTATATGTATAGTTAGTTATGACGTATTTATTTATGAAAGATCTTATGTAAATAATAATTTTTAGAATAAAACTTCACCTATTTTAATAATATTATTGTAAATAAAAAGATGTTAATAAAAATTACATAAAAATTTAAAAAATAATAATATTTTATTGTCTAAAATTATATTTTTTCATACTCATCTAAGCAAGAAACCATTATAAATAACAAAATTTATATACATATATTTACTATGGCAGAAAATTCAATTTGTAATTTTTTTAATAATTAATTAATCTAAAATCAAAATTTTTAAGAATCTAATGGTCATTTTACTCGTAAGAATGTCATCTTTTAATGCTAAAAAAATCAAACATAGTCAAAATAATAAAAATATAATTTTTATTCAAAATTAATGAAAAAAAACAGATAAAAAAAAATTGGTAGGACGTAAAAGTAATAGTGATGCATGGATGTGGTGTAGGCGTAGGGCTTTCTATTTTGATAAATTTATTTTTTTTTTATTATTTTGCTCGATTGAAAGTTGATGATCTGTGGCAGAAGCATGTTGTGTGTGTGTCCGCATTGGTTGGTGATTCCGTTTCCAAAGCATGCATTGTTACTCCGTATGATGACAACGAAGAAACGAAGGAAATAAAAGTAACAGAAACCTAACCATTTTCCTTATCTCCGTGCCTCTGGCTCTGGGTTTGCACTTGGCGTATGGCCTGGTTTTTTCTTAACCAGGTCGTCCTTCCCAGCTCCCATTCTTCCTCTCCTTGCGTTCCATTCCGCCATTGACATTCTTCAACTTTAATTTCTTCCACAATGAACGATCTTCTAACGGTATTTAATCCTCTTTCACGTAATAATGTTGATTCATATTTCTTGTCTAATTTGTGTTCATCCAGATCCAGTTTTGTTTGGGGGTTTTGTATTAGGATTGTAGATTTTGGATGTATTTGTTGTCTAACTGATATTTATAAAATGAGGAAGTATAGGGAGCTAATGGAGTATCTGTACAATGTGTACAATGGGAGTTTAGGAATGTTCGATTCAGTAGGATATCAGATGTTTATTATTCCGATACCTGGATGGTTATTTTGGATAACATGATGTATTGTGTTTGAAAAATTAGTTATATTTTACTTTGGATGTTCATTTTTTAACTCATATTGGGTCAAATAAATAATCCATTGTACGCATTCTACAAATAATCCATTGGCTCCCTAGCGGGATTCTTATAAAATATTGCATCTATTGTGACGTTTTTGTAAAGGTGAAATTAGGAATTTCAATTGTTTTTTCCTTTCTTTGTTTTGGTACTATAGGGAGTAGATTATAAAATTTTTCCTATTGTAACGTTTTAGCTTGGAGTGTTCTATTTTACACACTTTGTATTCTACATGCATCATAGATCAGCTTATTCTTCAATCCTATGCAGAGCAAGAGCTAATAGAATAGCAGTAATGTCTGTGAATATTTTACTTAGGAATTAGAACGTGTAGATGGCATATGCAACATTAAGGTGAAACTATATTTATTAACTTGACCTTTTTTCTTTAGGAATCATTTGAGATCCCACGTGGCCAAGGTCGTGGTGGTGTAGACATTGAGTTAGGAGCATATGGAATGAACTCAGGAGAACTGGGCTTGAATCTTTTCTTCAAAAAGGTGTTTGTTCTTAATCCTTATACTTATGTTGAACACCATTAATCAACTTTTCTTTCTTTTTTCCCCCCTCAATTTTGTAAAATTACAGAATGACTTTAAATCCATGTTCAATCATCTTGTCATCTCATGGAATGTATGGAATTTCTCCCTTGTCTTGTAGATTCAAGAGCTCGATAAACAATATGCTAAGCTGGATATGCTTTTGAGAAGGCTCCAGGTAAGCTGTCTCACCCTTAAACACACCTGTAACAAAAAATTTACATTGATAATGAATCAGTTTTGTTGTTTTTATGATGAACACCAAGATATTAGATATACTTGTACTAGTGTCTTAACATAAATATGATAAATACAGAAGCGGTCAATCCAGGTAAAATATCGATATTAAGGGTTATACAACCATATAAATACTTTTCTTCTTGAATTTCTCCTTCCTGACGTACACTAGCACAGTTAGAACTTGGAAGGGCCACCAAAAGAACCATTAGAGAGATGGCGTATATCCTAAGGACTGAAGCAGTTTCCTCTTGTAGAATTCAAAGTCTTTGGCTTGAGAGGGAAAAAAAACTAGAATTTTTAAAGGGATTTCTTCCTCTTTTTTAACTTCTTAGCTTTAGTATACAGTTCTGTAAATGGTCTTATTAGAGGTGTTTTGTTGATAGATATATTATAGAGATTGGCCTGCCTTGTTAGGTGGGTTGATCTCATAGGGATGACACATTTCTGTTTCTTCTTGTAAGGACACCATATTCTTTACGTACTTCGTTCATTTTTTTTTTTTCTGATTCTCTTCATGAAAGTTGTTCCTGATAAGAAAATTGATAAAAAAACCACCCAAATTCATATATCTCATCTTATAAGTACTTTTAGTTCTCTAAAATTAGCAAGTAAGGACGTTGTCAGAGAGTGAAAAGTGTTTGTTTGCAATTGATAGACAGCTTGCATGTCAAGAGTGAGGGAGAAACATAGGAGAAAGAAATGTTGCGATTCGAAAACCATTTATGAAGGACAAAGAATGAGAAAATTCTAGCTTGAATGCAGTTGAAATAAGCCTTGAATTGTTGCTCTATTTAGTCAGATTTTTAACAAGTTAATTGACGAAATAGAAAGTGGAATAAATAATTTGCTTTTGCTCCAACTTCAGAATTTTCAAATTGGTAAGAGTAGAGCACTCTGTATGTATGACTTGTTTAGGAAAATTTTCTATTAAGTGTTGTGCACTTGTGCTTGCTTGTTTCTGTACTTTATCTAGTAAAAACTGCTTGCAATTTTTTCATCATTTTGCTCAAAACTTGCTTACAGGAAGCCCATGACGAGTCAAGATCTGTGACCAAGGCTCCTGCCATGAAGGGTTAGTATAATTCCGGTCTGTTTTCTTAGTTTCTTCCTATACAATTCTTTTGCATGTTTTATTTCATGTGCTTCTTTTGAGCTAAAGATTGAATTTAGTTTCATTATCATAAATGTAAATTCCATACTGAATAAATAAATGAACAATAAGCATGCTAATGCTTATTAATCCACTTTTCTTTTTATTTATATTATAGTTTGAGACTAATAAATTATAAAAAGTTATCATTTAAAATTATGAAACTCTTTTATTATCAAAACTAATTATATATCTTGTAGTGGAATGTCTAAAATGGCGTGTTTGATTGATAAGTCTTTGGAACACAGTTAAAAAATGATGTAAAGTGAGGGTGGTCTTTTCACCTTTTTATTAGATTTGTTGGGATGTGTATATGAAGTTCATTGAAACTGCAAAGGGACAACTATGTTGAATGGGACAGTCGCAAAGTTGGAACTGCATAAGAAAGTGTTGAAAAAAATGAAACTGCTAAAGGCAGTGGGATCAAAGTTGGATAAGTTGAGAAAATGATGTGCTATGGAAGCAATGATTGCAGATGTTTGATACCACTTTAACTTCAGCCAGAGGATACATTTGAATATTGGTGTTTGGAAGTTTAAGATTGACTTCACAAGTACTAGACTAATTAATTCTGTTCGATCCACACATCCTTTGCAGCTATTAAAGAGAGAATGGAGAAAGATGTTGATGAAGTTAAAAAAACTGGATATTACATAAAGACAAAAATTGAAGAACTGGACAAAGAGGTGAGATCTCTAATACATGTTTGTCAGGTTGCATTTGGATTTTGTCTCCAAGACTAAAATACAGAGACAGATATGGATATTTCCTGATCCTATTTTTCAAGAAGTAAAGAAAATGCAAGAATTTTCTTTCTGGGACAATTTTTTTGTCTGTCACAGCAGCCTGATGAGTTTCTGTGTCCACTGTCTTTGTATTTCTATCTCAGTGACAGTATCCAAATGTAGCCACTAAAGTTTGAATAAAGACGTAGATTCTTGTTATACAGTCCCTTTTCTCCTCCCTTAACACCACTTAGTCCATTTTCTGTTGCAGAATTTGGCAAATAGGCAGAAACCTGGATGTGGAAAAGGATCAGGTGTTGACCGATCACGAACAGCAACAACTATGTTAGTGCTTTTCCAACTCTCTAGTTATTATTATTATTGTGTGATATAAATGCCTTACTGGTTTGAATTTCAAATTATAGTATAGTGCAATTATTTCTCTTTTCTTTCTCAAGTTTTCAAATATTGAAGTCACAAGTTCTGCCACTGCATAAGTAGAATTTGTTTAGATTCTGAAAGGTGAAAAATGTCTCAGTATACAAATCTACAAAGAACCTTGCATATCATATTCTTCAATCTCCAAGGATGTTGACATTGTTGCTATTATATTCCAGAAATCCAATTTGTAACAGTATATTTGAGGGCCCAAAAGAAATGAGGAAAAATTGAAAAGCCTTGCTTCTCTTTGCCTGATTTTCTCTTTGCAGACAGTGAAATCTACCTATAACATTGGATCACAAACAAGGATTACACAGAAGTATTATATTGTAATTGTTATTTGCTTGATGTTTGACCAATGTTATATGCACCTGATTTTTTGTATTAAATTTTTTTGCAGTAACTTGAAAAAGAAACTGAAGGACAAGATGGCTGAATTTCAGGTTGGTTTGTCTAAACTTGTCTCTTTTGTTTTAGAGTTGTGTTTAGTTCTTTCATATAGTGTGTTTAACTCGTGCAGATGTATACTATATGTAAAATACATATAAGAAAATATTATGTCATAATTCTTCGTGAGATTTTGTTTAATTGTTATGTAAGTTATCAGGGAATTATAGAAGTTAAACCACAAGTTTTATGATTTTTGAACATATGGAATTTATTTTCTCAATTTTATTTTTCTATATAATGAAATCTGGGTTATATCTAATTTTTTTAAATCTTTGCAGACCCTTAGAGAAGCCATTCATCAAGAATACCGTGAAGTTGTTGAGAGACGTGTGTTTACAGGTTAGTTTTTTATATATAAATCCATGCAATTTGATTCCATTGATTTTCTTTGCCGTGGAGTTAAATTTTTGGTATTCCCTGTTTTTCATGGTTGTTAGTAACGGGCACAAGAGCTGATGAGGAGGTATTTTCATTTTTCCCTGAAACTTCTTTTCTTTTTTTTTTTTTTTAGAAAATTTCCACAAGTTTTATGATTTTTGAACATATGGAATTTATTTTCTCAATTTTATTTTTCTATATAATGAAATCTGGGTTATATCTAATTTTTTTAAATCTTTGCAGACCCTTAGAGAAGCCATTCATCAAGAATACCGTGAAGTTGTTGAGAGACGTGTGTTTACAGGTTAGTTTTTTATATATAAATCCATGCAATTTGATTCCATTGATTTTCTTTGCCGTGGAGTTAAATTTTTGGTATTCCCTGTTTTTCATGGTTGTTAGTAACGAGCACAAGAACTGATGAGGAGGTATTTTCATTTTCCCCTAAAACTTTTTTTTTTTGAGATAGGAAACTGTATGCCTTTGAGAAGTTTTTCTTCTAATCATTTAACAATGTACAGACAATTGACAGATTAATTGAGACTGGAGACAGTGAGCAAATCTTCCAGAAGGCAATTCAGGAACAAGGAAGAGGGCAGGTTTGTCTCATTCTGATACTTTCTCCATCTCTTCCTCTTCATTTTCCTATTTAATTTTCTAGCTTTTTTAAGTCTTAATTTAAGTCTTTTAACTCAGTAAGATATATGTTATTTTTGTTTTGGTTTTGGTCCAGTAAAATTTAAAAGTTATCTATTGTTGTCTTGGCCGTTTGTTTGCTCCGTTAAATGTTAACGATTCTTAACTATCAACTTCACATAAAAGACCACTGCACCTGAGTTTTCACCAAAAATTTAAGTTGTATGTCATCATTTATTGAAGTCCTATGATGGCAAGTACAAAAATATTTTACTTCTAAATTTTACTGAATTAGAACCACGGGGACAGAAACCAAAAAGAGCATATTTTAGAGTCCAAAAATTTATTTAAGCCAACTTTCTAACGTGAATATCTTATACTCTCCCATAACTTTCATCATATGCACTTTTTCAAATCCTGTTTCTGGAATGAGTAAGGAGCATTGTTGATGTTCCTTGCTTCTTGGTCATTGGTAAATAGGCTGAGGACAATGAATCTTAAGAATTTACCTTCTTTTAGTTTGTGCCTCTCAAACTTCTATGTTCTCTATGTAGATAATGGACACACTAGCAGAAATTCATGAGCGGCATGAAGCAGCTAGAGACGTTGAGAAGAAGCTTGTTGAATTACAACAGGTAATTTGTTTCAAATAATCTGCATCAACTACAATGTGATAGTATCCTACTAGGTCAGATTAGCTACATGTATCAAAGGATGATATCCTGTACACAGTGGCGAGGAATTAATAGTAGTTACTTTTTTTTCCTCCCAAGATAGACTAGTGGTTACTTTTTTCACCATGATGTTGTGGTAGTAATTACCTTTTGGTTTCTAAATCTATTCTGTTTAAATATAGGTACAGATT
>NC_029794.2:133515343-133517640 GCF_000816755.2 Arachis ipaensis
GTACAGACTAGTATGGAGTTAAAAAATGTGTGCAATGAAGATATTTAATGTGTATAAATAATAAACTAGTATGGAGCTTTTATATAATAGTGTAAATAAAACTGATCCATACAAAAGAAAGATAAGATATACGTTGCATTGCTACATCTGTAGGACTAGGAAGTTAAAGATGCAGTTAGAAACCTTGCGAAAATTATTGTAATTTATTTTCTTTTGTCTCTGAAATGTATTTACATGTCTTGGCAGATTTTTATGGATATGGCAGTATTAGTCGATGCACAAGGTGACATGCTTAACAACATAGAAACACAGGTATTTGGATCATTCCATAATACAAAGCTGTTGGATTGTGTTTGGATTCTGTCTCCGAAGAGAAATATGGAGACAGAAATAGAGACACTATTTTCTTTCCTAGAGACAGAAAATTTCTATATTTTCTATATTTTCCAATGAATGTTTGTTTGTATTTTCTGTTGAATCAGGTTTTAAATGCAGTAGATCACGTGCAACAGGGCAATACAGCCCTCCATAAGGCAAAGAAAATTCAAAGGAAATCTAGAAAATGGATGTGCATTGCACTCATAATATTTCTTGTCATTCTTATAATCCTCCTTACCAGTGTCATCAAACCATGGCTTGCCAAAAAGCAGGGTGTTTAATTACTGATTCTTGATCCATATGCCTGTGTTTGGTCTGTGTCCCGCTGCTTTTTCATATTCTTTCATTCTTTTCCTTTTTCTTTTCGTTTAAAATATGCACACATTTTAGAGTAAATAGTCAAACTAGTTCTTCAAATTTCACTCATTAGTCAAATTAGTCTCCCAAATTTATCAAACATAAGCTATGTTTGTCTTTGCTTAGAGTAATTCGGAGGATAAACATAATTAACATTAATTAATTTGGAGGATCAATACGATTTAGTGGAAATTTGGAGATTAATTTAACTAACGAGTGAAATTTGAAGCATCAATTTAACCAAACACAGTGTATATATATGTGTCTCTGTTTCTATTGTGTCTGTTCCTATCTCCATTGTCTTTGTGTTTGTGACTCTAATGTCTTTGTGCTCTGTTCCTTTTGTCCTAGGAAATGAACCAATTCGTATCCCATCTTTCTCCTTTGTCACTTCCTTGTTCAGCTTTTGTTTGTTTTTATACCTTTCTCAGTGTTGAATTGACTTCAATGAATCCTGCATCAATATACAGAAAATTCAGTTGAGTTGTGTACTAATTTCTGATTTTGGTGGACAAATTGGGCTAAAAAAGCTCAAAAAGTGTATACGAGTTTCTACTTGAAGAAAACACATTGCTTAATAATAATTGGTGTACATTTAATTTTCTACTAAACTATCTCCGACAAAAGCTAGTGAGTGTGATCATAATTAAAGTGAAAGTTGATTCGTTGAAACAGGTTTGCTCATATTTTATATTTTAATGATATAGTTACACTGATTAAAAGGTTTAAAAAATCATTATAAATACAAAATACATAACTATAATAATTTCCAAAAGAAAAATTTTTAAATTATACATAATTTATTTACAAGTTGTAATATTAATTGCAGTACAAATTCGATTACAAGTTACTATTGTAGATAATAATGGTGAAAAAATCAGGTTATTAAGGTTAAGAGTGCGTTTACTTTCTATTAAAAGAATAAGTGTATAAGAATATTTTATATAATTGAAAACAAAAGTTGAAAATTAATTGTTCTTATAAATTTTTTACAAATATCCAAGTACATGAGAAGAATGATATTTTTAGTTAAAAAACTCACTTTTAATCCCCCTCCTCCTCCCCCCAAAAAAAAGAAAAAAGAAAAAAAGAAGCAATTGTACCTGAGATACAGATAGATCATAGATGCATGTTAAGGATCATTGTGCAGCCTCCAAGTGGAAGTCATTCAGGCATTTGTCATAATCCTTTCAAGTTTCAACTGCGGAGAAGGACAGACACTAGCTTCTTGCTTTGGTTTTGTCTTACTAAGTTGTGATCTTTGCCTTAGATTCTTTTTCTTTTTTCTTTTTGTCTTTTCACCAGAAGAGAAAATATTTACAAAAATACCGACAGTTGCACTTTGCAAACATGTAGGGTGTAAGTATAATCTGAGACAGTTCAATACTTTCCCTTTACTATTATTATTACTTGAAATTATTGAACATTTCTTATTTAATACGTGCAGTGTGATTTTTTTAAACAAAAATGTAGGAAAAATAATTATATATGTATCTTAAGAGTGGAAAACTTAAACAACAATAGAATAAGATTGTGAACTATGTATCAATCAAATCAATCAA
>NC_029794.2:133517799-133525122 GCF_000816755.2 Arachis ipaensis
TATTAAGAACTTAAAAAAAATGAAAAAGAACAACCCCCAAATTTTGTACCCAAGAATAAGGTTCATACAGATGTAAACAACTAAACATCAGTTTAAGGTAATGATAGTATAAGGTTCTTTTACCAAATTGCTAGAACGAAATGTATGTAGTGCAATTATGCCTTCTAGAAAAATTTGTAGTTACAATTAAAATTACATTAATTTAATTATGTGGTGTCCTACGTCCAAATTTAAGTCTTATCCTACAGGTCTCGAGAATTAGTGATATTAAAAATTATATGTGTTACCAATTTGTTATTTATTTATTGGGGAAGACTAAAAATTTCTAGTAAAGCACATCATTTGAATTGCAATCTATCAAGAAAAAAAAAATCTAAACGCCGTTTGAACTTTGAATGCAATGCCAACAAACGAGACAGGTACATACGGCGGCCATTCTTATGACATTGAAGATAAAGTAAGTTAACATGTCCATATCATGCTGAAGTTTTTAATACTTCAAATTAAAGAAAAAAATACTATCAAATGACAAATTTCAATTTAAAAAAAAATGCTAGTTCATGTGCAATACATTAAGAGCCCACTTGTACTTCTTAAAAACCTTATCAACTTTCGTCATCATTATATATATAATTTTTCAATTAAGTTGGGTTAATTTAGTGATTAGCTCACAAATCCGTTTAAACAAGTGTTGGAATTCGAATCCTGCCTTATTCATGTAGTAATCCATTTGACAGTAGCAAACCCTTAAATGAAGTTTTGATTTACGACGAATTAGTCATTCACCTGATGAGTTGGAAGATGTTTCCTGAAACCAAAATATATATATAATTTTTTTCAGGTCACAAGCAACTACTTGAGGAATTAATATAAAACTTTAGGTGTATTCTGCATCCTTCAAATTCAGGACTTTCTGCATCAACCCATATTACTTTCAGATTGTTCTGTTATTCTTTTATCGACTGTGTCAACCATCTTTTAGCGAATGGAAATTGAATTCCAGCAAGCAAAGCAGTACTCAGTGAAAGATTCCAGCGAGCAAAAAGCAAGAAAAAGAAACAAGAAGAGTAGTAAGTTTGTTGGAGTGAGACAGAGAGCATCAGGGAGATGGGTAGCTGAGATTAAAGACACAACGCACAACATCAGAATGTGGCTTGGCACTTATCAGACTGCAGAGGAAGCGGCCAGAGCCTACGACGAAGCCGCGCGTCTTCTTCGCGGCTCCGGTGCTCGGACCAACTTCATCACTCATCATTTCTCGTCGTCCTTGGATCCTCCTGTCGCTTCCCGGATTCGGAATCTTTTGAACAGCAAAAAGGGAATCAGCAGCAGTGATGAGATCATTGAGAACTCATCATCATCATCATCGCTTTCGGGTTCGAGTGAGACAATTGTTACAGAAAGCACACCAACAATACTATGTGATGATAATGCTTATAGACCAGATTTGAGTAGTTTTGAAAGACAAGTATCAGGTTCAGGTTCAGGTTCACCTTATGCAATTCATGGGGTTCATGGATTCATGGATGCTTTTCAAGTTAAGGACTCTAACGAATCTCTCTGGGATCTTCCACCTTTGATGAGCTCGTTTTTCCCTTAATCATTTTTCCCAGTTTCTTTTTTTAGGTGTGTATAAGTTTAATCTTGCTAGGATTTTATTGCCATAGTTATTAGATTCGCTGCGATTTCGAATTCTATGAAACTCTTCAAAATCAAAATCTTTTAATTGAAGTCGTCGTTGTGATGAAGAAAGGTTAAGCATTGATTGTCCTTGTTTTCATCCCTAATTTATAAATTGCAAAAGAGAAAGAACAAGAAAACAATGATAATTGTGGAGTAATGTGAATAATAAATTAAAAGAAAAGATAAAATTAAAATTAAAAATTATGATTAGCATTTAAAGGTATTCATATTACGTACAATTATTCCTAATCTTACCGTAACTTTTGATACACAAAACTGGTCGTCATCATTCTTCGATCTTCACCTTGCACCACTACACCTCTAGAATGATTATTTTTATTCTTTAGTGGATGGTTATTTTCACTAGGGGATGAGCGACCCCAATAACGGTGTAGGACAAGCCAAACAGCGAAGGCGAGGAGGAGTCTGTCGGCGCCGTTCGTTTCGGTCTGGAGGAGAGGGACGCCAATCGGGTCCTTGTTGACGAACCATCGGCGGTGAGGAGGATCCGGCGGCGACGGGCCTATGATAATGCCGTGAGGAGGAGACGCGACGCCGTTGGGAGTTCTGGCCAAACCAGCGACGGATGAGGAAGCTTGGCCGCGAGGTTGGTGTCGGACGGGGTAGAGAGCGATGCCGGTTGGGAATAGTTAGCGAAGCAGCGACCGCGCCCACGAGCCCAGCGACGAGGAGGATTTCAGTATGGAAAGAAAGCGATGCCGCACTTGGGCTGGTGACGATAGCGGCCAATGATGAAAAGAGAGCAATGATGTGGGGGCTGCTTGGGGTAGGGACCATGTTGGTAGTGTTTTGGGAGAGGGAGCATATGGTTAAAATTTTAAATTGGTGGGGGGATAAACTTTTTTTTTTTGTTACTTGAGTTGGGGTATTTTATTTTTAGAGGAAGTACATAGAGCTAATGGAATATTTGTACAATGTGTACAATGGAGTTTTAGGAAGTATTAGAGATATAATGATTAGTGTTACTTTTTCCCATCAGCGTAAGCTTTTGGGATGAGTGATATCATGACATGGTATCAGAGATTTAGATCCGAAAAGTCAAGAGTTTGATCCTTATTTTTAATTTTTAATGGGCCAAGAAATCAGTCCGTTGTTCACATTATTCAGATTTTCTATTGTCTACCTAGCAGAATTGTCAACTCTGCTAGGTAGACAATAGAAAATCTGAATAATGTGAACAACGGACTGATTTCTTGGCCCACTGAAAATTTGGCCCAATACAAGTAAAAAGTAAACAACCCTACCCAAATTACTTAAATAAAAAAATTACTCAATTATGCAAAAAATTTAACCGTGTCAAACCTTAATTTACCACACTAATTTATCCAAACAGCTTATTCTCCTCAAACTTTCTGCCACCCCACCTTCATCAATCATTCCACTTTACGGGCGTCAATCGCACCATCACCTGCGTCAATCACACCCCTCCCCTGCACGTCTCTCTCTCCCGCGCTGGCAGCTAACGTTGCTGACGGACTCCTCCTCCTCGTTGCGCGTTTGTCGTGCTCCGTGCGTCTCTTTTTCCCTTGTCGAAAGCCAACCTCAGCGTCGATTTCAACCACCGCGAGAAAGAAGGTCAGCTCTGTACTCTCCCTTGCCGCGCTGCTTGGCTCACCATCCACCATTACCGCGCGATGCTCACCCACTCATACTTGTTGTTGGACTCCTTGTATTCGTCGCTGGTTGGCACACAAACACCATCACTAGTGGGTTTTAATTTTTAAAAGGGTGTTCATGAAATGCATTTGGTTGAGTGAATGAATTTTGCTTCTCCTGTGCATAAAACAACCATCTACGTAACACTTAAAATAACTATTCAACTTTCTAGAAAATTGAACATCCCACATTTGTTAACTGTTTATACTTAAAGCGAATCTAATAAGATAACCATCCAATTATTCATTAAAACAACCATCTGCACCAACAATAACCATCTGATTTTGTATTGGGCGGTGTCGTCGGGAGTCCACGTCGGTGTCGGCACAATCGGGAGAGGAGGAGGAGGGGATTGCAATGGCGCAAGTGAAGCTGTGGCGGCAAAAAAAAAATCAGAGATTAAAAGATTATGATGAGATTAGAAGTAATTGTACGTAGTTTGAATTTTAATACCTTGTCTTTTTTCCGAAAGCTAGAGTTTTATAACGAGAATATGTTCAGTTAGCCATAAAATGGAAACAAATCTACATGACTCAACTTAGGAGTTCAAAACTTTGAATTAAGATCCGCAACCACATCATGCTAAATTGCAAAATGATATTGATATTAATTTACATAATTTAATCACAGCAAAGCACATTACTGGCTAAGACAATCCGGAACGGAGCCTCATGTAGGAAAAGGGAAATAATGGTCCCTTCCAAACTTTAAATTTATTTTATAAATTATATATAAATTTTAGTTTAACTTTTTTAAAAAAATTATTTTACTTTTTTTTATTATAAAATTAATTTTTAGTCCCTCCCTAAAATTTAACCTAACTCGGCCCGTGAAAGCAATGAATTATTGGTGGATATAAGTTATCTAAAATGTGAGATCAGACTTTAGTGGGTGAATGATTCATGACATCCAAAGATGATATGCTTACATCTTGCTTATCATTCCAAAGACAACATCTTCAGTTTTCACCCCCTTCTTGTAGTAAGAAATAAAGGTAATTAAACAAGTGAATGTTGACTAGAAAAAATATAAAAAATAAATACTATTTTTTTATTATTTGTCCAAAAAATATTTTTTTTTTATAATTTCTCAAATTATTCAAATAATTAGTCCAACCAATTTTCAACCATTTAAGTAAGTAATTTAAACGATTTCTGTAAATATTGACTTGTTGACGTGTTAAAGACTTCATGCTTAAATTAATTATTTAAATGATTAGAGATCGAATAAAAATTTTAAATTATAAAAATTTATTTTAATTTTTTTATAAATAATGAGAAACTGAAAAAATACACTCGAAATTTGGATTTCGGACCATGAAACTTGAATCAAGCACTGTATCTTACATGCATAGTTGCATACTAACAATGGCTAAACCTTAATTTGAAGCAAGAAATCGCAAGTCCTGTGAAATTACCTGTCAAAATCAAACTCATCGTGTAGCAAAGAATAAATTTTATTTAAAAAAAAAAAAAGCTAACATAACTATAATGATATGTATTCAAAAAGGTATTAAAAAAAATAAAAGTTTTATATAAATTATAGATAAATGATGATTGATTATAGAAAAGATGTGATATAGCATAGAAAACAAATAGAATATAATAATGTGTGGTAGAAGATAAAAAAGAAAAAAGAAAAATGTTTAGTAATCTTCTTCAACTTCTTGATCTGCACCTTCTGCACCAACTTCTTCGTAGTCCTTCTGGAGAGCAGCAAGATCCTCACGAGCCTCAGAGAACTCACCTTCTTCCATGCCTTCACTGACATACCAATGAACAAAGGCTCTCTTTGCGAACATGAGATCGAATTTGTGGTCAATGCGAGAGAAAACCTCTGCCACTGCCGTGTTGTTGCTTATCATACACACTGCTCTCTTCACCTTTGCCAGATCTCCTCCCGGCACCGCCGTTGGTGGCTGGTAGTTGATTCCGCACTTGAATCCAGTTGGACACCTGCAATTTCATCGTAATATTATGAAAAAGTACCAGTAGACAATAAAAATATTAAACAATATGAACAATAAATATATTAGATGTTCATTTCACTAGCTGTATGGATGGTTATTTTAATATTAAGATTTAGATGGTTAATTTAGAAATGTAGTATATTTTTATTTGATTGATAGTTATTCATATTGTTCAAGAGAGTCATTATTTACCTAACACTCTTCTAATATTATTCCTACATCAAATACTCTTAATAATTATAAAAATACTATTATTATTAATTGACTAAAGAGTGTAAAACCAATTTTTTATACATTAATAGATAAGAGAATTCACCATAATATTTAAAAAATAATAATGTCACTCTTATTATTTATAATGTTACTCTATATATGATTTTTTAACATTGTATGTATACATAAATTTAAAAAAAAAAATAGCATCATTAAAATAAGAGCAATAATAGCCAATGAATTATAACTCAAATGACATAGTCTCTCCATACTCAATTAAGAGGTTGCGGGTTCCAGTCTCTTATCTTTGGTAAAAAAAAATAAGAGCGATAATATCTATTTCTATTAATCATAAAAAAAAATAATAATGTGTATTATAAAAGGCTTAAGATGGAGATTATTTAGAGAGGGAAAAAGTGTAGTTACCAATCAACAAATTGAACGGTTCGCTTTGTCTTAATATTTGAAACAGCAACATTAACATCTTTTGGGACAACATCTCCACGATACATTAGGCAGCAAGCCATGTACTTTCCATTTCTTGGATCACACTTTGCCATCATATTTGCCGGCTCAAACACTGCTCTGGTGATCTCGGCCACCGCCAGCTGCTCGTGATACGCCTTGGCGGACGATATCAGGGGCGCATAGGAGGAGAGCATGAAGTGAATTCTTGGATACGGCACAAGGTTTGTTTGGAACTCTGTTATGTCAACGTTTATGGCTCCCTGAAATCTCAATGAAGTTGTTAATGAAGAGATGCACTGAGATATCAAGCGGTTCAAGTTGGAGTAAGTTGGTCTTTCAATGTCCAATGATCTTCTGCAGATATCGTATATTGCTTCGTTGTCCAAAAGCACAACCACATCGCTGTGCTCAATTAGAGCATGGTTCGCAAGAACTGTGTTGTAAGGTTCAACCACAGCGGTAGATACCTTCAACAACAACATTATTCAATAAAGCACTAATATTTAAGCATGAATTTGATCAAACATAGAATATATATATATATATACCATAAGATATCATCAGGCATGCCTTTATCATTAGTACATCACATATTGACACACTTATTGAAATATTTTATATTTCAGTGATTGATTTTTTGTGTACATAACTTTTGTTGTAAAAAATATAGTCAAAAGTACAGGGAGGTAAGAAATGTAAAAGAGTATCATCCAAATTAAAAGCACATAAAGTAATATATCAATCTTAGATGATATAATAACATCTTTCAATTCAATTTATTCTAATCTTAGCTTATTTTGTAATGATTTAGTGTAATTTAGGAGTGTTCAAGATATAATTTGGCCCAAAATTAACTCCAGACCCAATATATATTTTGTTGGGTTTAGATTTTTTTTTTTTAGTGCCATTTTAGGGCCGGATTCGAATTTTGCTTCGAATCATCTTATCTAGAATTGGTTTTTTTATAGTAGAAAGGTTTAATTATTCTGTTGGTCCCTATAGTTTTACAAAATTTTCAATTAGGTTCATATACTTTTTTTTCCTTTTAATTGAGTCCTTGCACCAAATTTTATTTTTAATTAGGTCCCTATACTTTTTTTCTTTTTATTTGGGTTCCTGTACCAATTTTTTTTTAATTGGGTCCCTATATAATTAAACCAATTACTGTTAAGAGGGACCTAATTGAAAAAAAAATTTGGTGCAGGGACCCAATTAAAAGGAAAAAAAAGTATAGGGACCTAATTAAAAATTTTGCAAAACTATAGGAACCAACAGAGTAATTAAACCTAGTAAAAATATATATTTTAGAATAA
>NC_029794.2:133525129-133527189 GCF_000816755.2 Arachis ipaensis
ACTTTCGCACCAAATTAAAATAGATCTAATATCTTTTTAGGGCCGTACCTGTACCTAATCAAAATCGACCCGATCCATGAACACTCCTAGACTGTAATTAATTAATTAATACCTGGGGAGAAGGATAAATGATGAAGCCAAGTCTTGACTTCTTGCCATATTCAGCAGACAAGCGTTCCAAAAGCAATGAGCCTAAACCAGAACCAGTGCCACCAGCAGCAGCATTGAAAAACATGAATCCTTGCAAGCCACTGCAATTTTCAGCCAACTTCCGAATACGGTTCAAGCATACCTCTTCAACTTCTCTTCCAACTACAACATATATATTATTTTATTATATTCGATTCAACTAAATTCACTTGAAAACACTGACTGACCTGTATAACGTCCTCTTGAAAAATTATTAGCAGCATCTTCTTTGCCAGAAATTAACTTTTCAGGATGAAAGAGTTGTCTGTAAGCACCAGATCTTACTTCATCAACTACAGTGGGTTCAAGATCAACAAATAAAGCCCTTGGAACAAAGTGACCAGATCCACTTTCACTAAAGAATGTGCTGAATGCATCGTGTTCTGAAACTTCTGCCGAATCACTACAATACACAAGTAGGTACAAATTGGTATTTATCATTCTATATTTTATAGGAATAAACTTTTTTTTTCTTCTGTTAATTATTTGTTACAATTATGCTACGTGTACACTACCAAAATTAACCAGCGGTATAAAATACATGTTAGAATACAAATATCCAAAATTTATTAAATCAATTACTCAATTCTCAAATATCCGAAATGAATTATCAAATTTATTGGTGATGTTGGTTACTAAAGCATAATAAGAGTAAATACTCTATCCGGCCCTGACAATTATCTCGAAAGAATAACGAGGTAAAAAAAAAACACCAAATCTGACCCCTAATAGCTCCATTGCCAAAAAAATCTGACCTCGTTGTCCTTTCGAAGTAATTGTCAGGAGCGGGTTGGATTTTTTTTGTCAAGGGTCTCGTTGTCTTAACATAATTATCGGGGTTGTTTTGGATTTTTCTCTAATAAGATGCATGTTTATTCATCATTTAACAAATTTTCATCACACAACCAAAGAATAATTGAATACACTATAATTAAATCGAGCAAGATGAATAATCAATAAATAACATTGAAATTAGCAAAGCTGAAATGTCAATTCAATCCACGGCCTACAACCGACCATAACAAGAAGAATCCTTAGAATGCATGCAATGTTTCAAAGGCATTAACTTTCTTCAAATGAAAAAAAAAAGGTAGCAGAAGTTCCAAATTGGTTAAATGAACCTTTCCCATGTTTGTTGGTTTTCTCTTCCTTTTTTTTTTCCTCGGTAAAAAGATACACATTTGCTATAATGATCCAATAATGAAAAATTCATACAAAATACCAAAATTGATAACACTGATAAAAAAAAATGCACCCAAAATAATAAGAAAATCCTTGGCATTCAAAGAATTTTCCAGCAAGTCAATCAGAAAGAACTTATGAATAAAACTAAGAATTACAGTAAATGCAACAATGAAAATAAAAAATCGAAAGCACAAACCAAATATGATTATATTTTTTGAAAAAGGAAAAAAAAGCTAAATAATTTCGTTAAAGATGAGAAAATATAAACCTGGCCATGACCCCATCAGGTTGAATGCCATGTTCAAGGCAATATAGCTCCCAACATGAATTCCCAACCTGAATTCCAGCTTGTCCAATATGAATGCTTATTATTTCTCTCATCTTTCTTTCTCTTTATTTTTATTTTCTATATGAACGAAGAACGCTAATGACAATAATTATTGACTTTCGAAGAAATACAACCAAAATGAGAAGGAAAATGCAAAAAGTAAGAAATGGAGAAGGAGAAGAAGAAAATCTTATTTTATCCCTTTTCTCCCTAACTTTGCAATTAACATCTAACACAAACTAAATCATTACGTTAAACTCGAAAGCCCAAAAAACTAAGTTTTAGCCGTTGATTCCATGTTTAAGTTAATGGACGAATTTCTGTTTTTTCTTTTTTCTTTTTTTTAATAATATTGACT
>NC_029794.2:133527240-133533628 GCF_000816755.2 Arachis ipaensis
TAAATTATTGTTGATTAAGTATTAATCAAAATTATTGAGATTAGTTCGAACAAAATATACCAATGAGAGCCAAAGTGAGTTGCTTTTGAAAGTTAGAAACATCACTCAAATAACTTTTGTTGATTGATTTTGTCATTTGTGCAAAGAGAGTTATTCACAACTTATCCTAATTTTATGTGTCTTGAGAATATATATGAATATTGTTAATTAAAAAATTGATATAAAAAATATAATATTTAAATTTTTAATAAATTTGTACTCATTTATTAAGATAAAAATTTAAAATCTTTTACCAAGAATAGATTTATATGTTAACTAAACCCATGTTATTACCAAGGGTATAAATTTAGGATGAATCTTAATAAATAGGTGCATAAATAATAAATTTCTTTTTTTTCTAAAATTATGAATAAGACTCAAATCTAAAATGCTGATGAAAAAATTATACAATTTGAACTATATAGCTCTTTGATAAATCCTTCTTTCTTGTTGCTATTATATTTTGTTATTGTTTAATTTCATTTGGATGAGTTTATATATCCAGAGATTGAAACAAGAAAACATCAGTGGCAGTGAGAGAGAGAGAGAGATGGAAACTGGAAAGGGAACCGTCAAAGCTGTGGCTCTCATCGTCGGAGATAACAACGTCAAGGGTTCTATTCACTTCCTTCACCAATCCAATGGTTTCTTCTTCTTCTTCTTCTTCTTCTTCTTCTTCTTCTTCTCAATTTCACTTCACTGTGTATGTCGATGGATGCTTGCAGGTACTACTCATGTTTCAGGAAGGATAACAGGACTCTCACCGGGGCTTCACGGCTTCCATATCCATGCTCTTGGTGACACTACCAATGGCTGCAATTCCACCGGTCCTCACTTCAATCCTCTTAACAAACACCATGGAGCTCCTGCCGATCATCACCGTCATGCTGGTGATTTGGGTAACATTCTTGCAGGCCCTGATGGTATGATTTTTTATCAATTCTTTTTATTTTCTCAATTCTTTCTATCAATTGATTTCCTAACAACACATTTTGTTCTTTTCTCATTCAGGGGTTGCTGAGATTTCTATCACAGATTCACAGGTAAATTACACAACTAAACTTTGGTTATTGCTGTGTTTGTAGAATTCAAATTTGACATCTTTTTTGTTGTATAATTCACATTTCAATTTGACAAATGAACCTTTATTTGTACTTATCTCTTTCAACTTTAAATGTAGTTCAATTGGATCTAGAATGCTTTAGTTCTTCTTTCTGATGCCTTTCCGTTTTCGATGTAGATTCCGTTAAGTGGAGTGCATTCTATACTCGGCAGGGCGGTTGTTGTGCATGCTGATCCTGATGACCTTGGAAGGGGTAAGATAGGCCAAGTAGTTGAACATGTCAATGTGATTTACTCTTTTTTTTACTCCATAACCGTTACTACTCTTGGATTATTTTTCCTTAATATTGAGATGTTGAAAGAGAGAATTATGATTTAGTCCTGGTTGATTCTGTTCTGTTGAAAGTGCACCTTCACATTCTGTATCTGGGTGCTTGGTTGGATGTTATTTACTGCGAATAAAATCTGTTATTATGGGAAGTACAAAGGATTTTGTTCACTTGCTTAATGACAATAAGCATTATGCTTCATATTATTTACTCCAGCTCTTTCAATCTGATTGATATCTTGTATTTTTTGCACCATGTATGAGTCTTATGCTGAAGTGCCTTATTTGTTTGTTTAAAGGTTTATGTTTATTGCTTGCTTTATAGATGCATATAGTGTAAAACCTAACATTTTGGTTGCTTTGAATACTGTCTCTGAGACACTGGAGATAGAAATGCCTGCATGTTTCTTTGTCTTGTCTTTGTATTCATATCTCAGACATAGTCCACGATAAAGTGTTACCATTTATCTATAAAATTGATACTGCTTTGTACCTATTCACCATTTTTGAGCTTTTGAGCATTTGTTTATCATGAAACAGGTGGTCATGAACTCAGCAAAACTACTGGGAATGCAGGTGCAAGAGTAGGATGCGGTAATACTTCTGAACTTTAGATTGTCTACTGTTTAGTATAGTGATTCCCCATTACTAAGCTATGAGCTATTCTGGGTGTGTGGTTTGTGGAACATTTTTTAGATTCCTAGGAATCAGAACATGAGAAATTTGAAAACAGTCTGCAAAACCACATGCTCATAGTTATTGAATGGCCACAGCATATGTATTTTTCTTGTCAAACATGTTTGAGTAAGGACAAAAGAACCTTCCCTAGACACTTATCATGATAAGTTATTATGTTTTGGGTAAATTACACTCATATATGCTGAAGTTAGACAATAGTACATCATCATCATAGCCCTTAAATTATTCATGTAATTTATTCTTACCTTTTCTTTGGTTTAAATGCTTGAAAACTTAATTATTCATGTACACAATTACACATCATCATCATAGCCATTAAATTAGGTTTGCTCAGCATAATAGGCAAGGAAGAATGTCACATATCCTGCAGTTCAGTTCAGGTGTACAGCCTGCTGCTTCTTGCTTTATATGCACCTAAAATATCACAGCGCCATCCTTTCTAGGACTTTTACAAAAATGTCACTATTTTGAAACTATTTACGCCAACGTTTTTGCGCTACAGTGGTAATTTGAAAAGAATATATTTTGAATATTAGTTCATGAAAATGGGTCTTTGGTATCTTATACGTTGAAGAGTGACAATTGTTAATTGTGTATCAGGTATCATTGGCCTTCAGTCATCTGTTTAAGATGGTTTGCTGCAGATACTTGATATATTCGCAGGTCTATGGTTTCAATATAAGATTAGAAGCATGATGTAACTACTTTTATAGCAACTATAGTGTGACATGTTAAAAGTTTCATATCAACTCCATGACAATCTTGGTTCACAATATATAAGGTGGAGTTATCTTGATCTTGAGATTGATTTGGCAAGAACGGTCTTCAACATCATCCCGGATAGTGCATCCGCACATTACAAATTAAGAAACAAATAATCCCAATTCTTGAATCAAATGCGCCAACACATTCTGTTACACACTGTTAAAATTTCGTTGTTAACAGCATCGCTTGCATAAAATGTAATATTCATATTAAGCGTTAAGAGTTAATCAATCTATCATCTGAATGAAAATGCTTCTCCTTCAAAAAGGATAGGATAAGAGAGATAAAAATTATTTACAACTAAACACTGGGTGGACATGAACATGTTGACTGCAAAGCTGAGTTAACTAAATATAATGAAACTAGGTAAATCAGTAACAATGTTAACTGTCTCACAATGTTGACAAAGAATGTGTACGGCTAGCCTCTCAACCAAGTGTTCCTGTAAGATGAATTGTCCTTTAGGGAGGCATCATGGGGCTTGTACTCCATAATATAGCCATGAGGAAGCTTTAAATGGCGCTTAATGGAATCTCTGAGAGCCATTACAGCCTGGAAAGCGAAGCAAGATATAATTAGAGACAAGCATGAATATGCATTTACACACATATGTCCAGAATCCATAATAATGCCAACCTGATTGTCAGAAGCGTTGCGATTCCAGACGCTAAGTATATCTTCATTAAAACGAATGCTAAGTACTGCACCACATATCTGATCTCCATAATCCAATTGGTCACCTACTAAGGCAAGAACCTGCACTCAACAATGTAATGCTATTACTACTTTCACCATTTCCGAGTCCAATAATAAAAGATAGAAATACAACAGTAATTGACAGCATGGATAACAAGATATTTTGTTGCCATCATAGATTTATTCTGAAGGGGAAGGAATATGTATTTGGTTGGGGACAAAAGCATAGGAAAGACTTTAATCAACAAAATCAGGTCGATATAATTAGAAAAGTCATTAAATTGTCACCATATGCAAAATTGTCGGTAAAAATAAAACCAATAGGAATTGCAAACAGAAGAAAATCAGCTAATCCATTTGCATTTTTTTCCAAAATGATGAAACTAGTTCAGTCAAAAATCATATGCAAGGAAACTGATGAATAGGATTACTTTTTCAATTAGTCACTAGCAAATATTTCCTCTTTAATTTATCCGAAGCAAACAAATTTTCTTTAATAGGATTCCTCACTAATTAATTACATCATAAAGAGGAACTCGAGGTTTTGCAACTACAAATACAAATTCAAATTCAACTGTAGTCAAGGAATTTATTCTAGGACTAGTTCTATATGGTGTTCAAAATTCATAATTTGCTTTTGAAACAATTTTATTTTCAAATTGCACAGATTCAAGCAATGACCAAGTCTTCCACTTGGGGGGTAGCTACTAGCTAGCTACATGGATTGTTCGACACTTTTGCATTCTATTGTAAAGCGTGTCTATAGTCAAATTATTAAGTTATAAATATTTACTAATGAATGTATAGCGGTTACTCACGCGGGGTGTAGTAAGTGAACAAACTGGAAATTGGACGGAAAATACCCACATAACCCACTCTAAAATCCATCAGGCAGGGAAATTTGGGGATTTGGCGCTCCACATGTGATCTTTGTGAGATTTGCCACAATAGGCCGAGATTCTGGCAGCGATCTTGCCAGGGATGGCTAAGACCAAAAACCAAGATCGCATATGATCTCATCCCAGGTTGTCACTGAGATGGGATGGGAACCTCACTGGGATCGCTGAGATTAACTACGATGTTTAAAGATTCATTTTTGTCTTCAGTTTCAGTAATTTAAATCAAGGCAGAAACATATACAGTTCATATGCCACTCAATTATTAATTATTCTTCAATTGTAAGGGTATATTCAGATAGCAACAAGATTAGCCTACATGTATCAATACATAACATTACAATCCCTAAAAATAAGTAAAATATTTTTTTTTTCAAAAAAAAAGAAGTTTTCCGCTTTTCTGTAGTATAGATTTAAATAATCACTGGAAAACTTCTTTTGAAGCTTTAATATTACTAGTACAGAAATTATTAGCAGACATTTATCAGGGAATAAAAAAGAAAGAAGACTCAGAGAAAATATTTGACTCACCAGGTTCTCCCAAAAACGACCCGAGACAGCTTTTTTGAACCGTATAATCCATTTACCACCATTGCAGTTAGCAGAGTCCTATTTTCAAAAAGGAAATAAAAAAACTTATAGTGTGTTATTTGAAGTTTTACAGCTTATACATTATCAATCAACAAGAGAATGCAACTTCAGCCAAGTCTTTAAGTACCTACCTCCCAAAGGGGTCGGATTCCTTCCTTAAAAAGATGCAAATCTGTTGGACTAGGCAAAGAAGAAGGTCGAGCAAGATGGCAATAGCAAACCCAAAATCCTTCAACCTATTTATATAAACAAACAATTGTCAAATTAAGAATACATGACAATGGATTTATATTCAACAACAAACCTCAGTATAGTATTCTACTTACAGTACTGAAATCAACAATCTTCTTAATGTTATCCTCATATGATGTTTGATTTCGAACTCCTGGTGTTCGCCGTGTGTACCAAAATACAAATTTGTGCTGCTCAAGGAAATAACCCAACAGAAATCAACTGAAATGTCAACCGACACCAAGAGCTTCTATGGAAGCGAAAATGGAGATAAATTCGTATAAACACCAAACATAGTAGAACATAATGTCAAGCTGATAAGAGCTTAATCTAATTAGAACGAAAACAAGCCAGAAGAACCCCTTCTTTAGGAATGAAAACAGAGAAGAAAAATGAAACTAGCATTTAATTTTCAATGAACTGTACCATGCTATTGTCGCAAGTAATCGTTCGAAAATACAGAAAGTACAAAGATTGGATTCAAAGTTGAGATTCACCTAAAACAAGATAAATTAAACTAAAATGGAGGAGAAAAATCCTTCTTTTTTCTCTGAAAGAGGATGGAGAGATGAACCTTTAGAGGGTGAAGACCAGCTTTAAGATCACGAGCATGGCGCTCCTCGACTTCGGAAGAAGAATCTAGGGTTCGCTGAGCAGTGTCAGAGTTAGTGTTGTTGTTGTTGCTCTCCAATTCCTTCTTCTCCGCTGTGAAATCCATTATCGGCTGCTAAAACCCTAATCCCCTTTTCCCCTTATTGTGTTGTGTGTTTAATCTTCGTTTCTTCATATTGGCGTCTTCAAATCATTATTCTATCATTTCATTTTTTATTTTTTAGGAGTATTAGTAAATAATGACTATTTTAAACAATATGAATATCTACCAATCAAATAAAAATAAATTACACTTTTAAAGATCTAAATTAACTATCTAAATTTTAATGTTAAAATAAAAATCTATACACACCTAGTGAAATGAATATCCAATATATTTATTATTCACATTATTTAATATTTTTATTGTCTACCTATACTACCTGTGTGACTAAATTTTATCACCTATCTTACAAATATATTAAAATCA
>NC_029794.2:133533683-133543458 GCF_000816755.2 Arachis ipaensis
GATTTTTAAATTTTTAGTTACAATATTATAATTTTTCATATTGAATTTTAGATATTATAGTAATTTTTTATTTTCTTTAACATTACTTTAGTAAATAGAATGATGAGCTGGTACTTTTTTACTATGTAGAATAATAATGATATCTAATCAAAGTTAAAATGTCCAATCAAAATGTGTACAAACATTGAGGTACCTTCCGATCTCTTTAATGGAAATTGGGTACGTGAAAAGCTCGAATGAACTCCTGAACGTGAGCGAGAATTTTGGCTGTACTCAGGATGGTAGCGATTTCTTGTCGCCAATTCCTTCTCCAGATTCTGGACTCTGTGTCTAATTTGAGTTTCTACATGATTCGAGAGTTGTCGCTATCGATACCACCAAAGGAACGCTTTTTTGGAGATCAGGTATGGGAGTCGTCTTGGCGAGAGGGAGTTTTTCAGCATTTTTGAAAAGTTTCCGAGCTCACTCTACTCCTAAGGCGGCCCCCTGGACGCCCGGTAGCACCTCCCTCCTCTCGTACCTTCTCGGGACGAGGGATAAGATCCATGTTCCGCTCGCGTCAGGTCCCCCACATACGGCACCAATGTTCGTTTGCTCGTTGAGACCGATGATCGGTTGTATGGTTAAGTGTGAGCAACGGTGAGATGTTGAGAATCAGGACCTGGATGCGAGCTTGGCGAGGGGGAGTGGGGCCACGATTATCGGTAAGTCGGCGGTATAAGCTACTTGCAAGGACACTTCGATGCTAAAATTAGTGTCCGTATGATGAGGCGGCTAATTAGGATAAAAGAATGATGTACCTTAGGAGAGGGGTAGGTCTCTCCCTTTTTATACTTTATACTAGTGTGGATCTTTTCGCTCAAACCCATTCGCCTAAAAATTTCTATCAGTTGTCTAGTTCTTTTCCAGGAGGTGGTGTGACCTGTGGGTCACTTTAGCTTGTACGAATAAAAAATCTGTCAGATCTAGCGATGCTCATGGATCGGATCCGATTCGCATATCTGCGGTGTTTATTCAAATCCGATTTGAAAATTGCGGATATGGATCCGATCCGCAAGACTATCGGATTACGGATTTTTTGTAGATATTCGCATATCCGCGTATCCGCAAAAATAAAGAAATAAATAAGTAAATATTCTTTTTATGTTTTATTTCAACTAATAATTATTATATATGTTATATTATTTTAATTTATTATTTAAAAAAGTATGTTTAATATTATTTTAAGAGTAAACATATTTAAAAGAATAGAAAAATAAATTTTATTGATATTTTTTTAATAAAAATAAACTTTTAAAAGTGTTTTTGTGTCTTGTGGATATATCCGATCTGCATATTTGTGGGCCGGATCAGATCGGATCTGTTCATACCCTGACCCAATGATAAAGGTCCAGGATCCAGGCAAAGAAGCCCAACCCAAAGGGTTGGCCCTCACCCAGTACCAGCCTTCATCCCAAGAAGTCGGTACTGAACACGACCTGCTCCAAAGAAGTCGGATACGAGGGTTAGCTGGCAGATAACACTCATTCGAATGAGTAACTGCCCCTAGAAACTCTCTAACCACTTCATAGAGCCATATCTTAACCTCCCTAAGATATGGGAACGATTATCCACCTAAAAAGGTGGCACTACTTCAGCGGTGGTTATTGGTTCACCACTATAAATACACTGACACCATTCAGGTATCTCTAAGTTCCAATACTCTCTAACCTGCTCACACTCTTGCTAACTTAGGCATCGGAGTGTCTTTGCAGGTACCACCCCCCATTCTTTCACACATACAAGTCGGACGGAGGAACACCGAGTAACAGATCCACTCGAAAGCCACCTCCTTCATACGTTTGGGCCAACCAACACCATCCAGCCCATTAATCTCCGGTTACCCACCGTAACATTGGCGCCGTTGTAGTTCTCTATAATAATAAGAGATAGACACGTTATATTTTTCTATTAATTTATCACGTAAAATTTAACAGTGATATGTACAGGAAAGAGCTGAAAAGTACATCAATATGGAAGAAAATGCTAAGCTAAGAGACCTGAGTTGGCGACCTGGTCACTCTCCCTCAACAAAAGAGAGGGAGAGGGAAGCCAAGAAGAAGGAAGAACTCGGCCTCGATAGGCCAAGAAAATATCACTCTTATACTCCTCTAAAAGTTCCTGTAGTGGATGTATACAGAGAAATTTGCAATACTGAAAGGCTGCCTCCCCCCAGGCCCATTAAAAATAAAAGAGGGGGGAGCTGCGGTGATTACTGTGAGTACCATAAGATATATGGGCACTCCACAAACGACTGTTACGACCTTAAAAATGTGATAGAAAAGCCCTTCGCGGTGGAGGTAGGAAAATTTCTGGGATTCATGCTAACGCAAAGAGGGATCGAAGCCAATCCCGATAAGTGTAGAGCTATCCTGGAAATGAGAAGTCCGACTTGTTTAAGAGAAGTCCAACAACTTAACGGCCAACTTGCAGCTCTCTCCAGGTTTTTGGCAAGATCAGCACTAAGATCCCTTCCACTGTTCTCCCTATTGAGAAAGGGACGCTAGTTTGAATGGACTCCCGAATGCGAGGAGGCGTTCCAGGAGTTCAAAAAGTTTTTGAGCCAACCTCCTATTTTGACCCGACCTGTAGCCGGAAAAGACCTCGTCCTATACCTATCCGTGGCAGACAAGGCTGTCTCAGCAGCCTTGATAAGAGAAGATGAGGACAGTCAACACCCAATCTATTTCATCAGTAAAGTTCTACAGGGCCCTGAGCTAAGGTACCACAAACTAGAGAAATTTGCCTACTCCTTAGTGATAGCCTCACGAAGACTACGGCTTTACTTTCAAGCTCACACAATAAGAGTCCGCACGAACCAACCCATGAAGCAAATCCTCCAAAAGACGGATGTTGCAGGAAGAATGGTTCAATGGGCAATAGAGCTCTCCGAGTTCGACTAAAGTTAGCAAGTACCAAGCCAGGAGGAAATAACAGAAGGCTGATTCAAGAGACTCTCCAGGAACCTTCAGTGGTAAAAATAGAAGACAAACAAGAAGTCTTCGAAGTGGTCGGATTAAACCTCGGATGGATGAACCCCTTAGTCGAATACCTGAAATTCGACATCCTCCCCAAGGAGGAAAAGGAGGCCAAGAAAATCCGAAGGGAAGCACAACACTACACCTTGGCAAGAAATATCCTCTACAGAAGAGGGATATCAACGCCATTATTAAAATGTGTACCGACCTCCAGAACCACCGAGGTATTAGAGGAAGTACATAGTGGAATCTGCGAAAACCATCTCGGAGCAAGGTCATTAGCCAGGAAAGTAATCCGAGCTGGATTCTATTGGCCAACCTTGCAGAAAGATGCCACAGAGTTTGTGAAAAAGTTCCAACCATGTCAAATGCACGCAAATTTCCACGTGGCTCCTCCAGAGGAGCTCATTAGCATCACTTCTCCGTGGCCCTTTGCAAAATGGGGAATGGATTTGTTAGGTCCTTTTCCTCAGGCGCCAGGACAAGTCAGGTACCTAATAGTGGGAATAGATTATTTCACAAAGTGGATAGAAGCCGAACCACTGGCCACTATCACTGCACAAAGAAGTCGGAGGTTCCTCTACAAAATATCATCACAAGGTATGGGATACCTTATTCCATTACCACAGACAATGGAACCCAGTTCACCGACTCCACCTTTAGAAGCCTAGTAGCCGGTATGAACATCAAACACCAGTTCACCTCGGTGGAACACCCACAAGCCAATGGGCAAGCCGAAGCAGCCAACAAAGTCATACTGGCAGGGCTGAAGAAAAAATTACAAGATGCGAAAGGAGCTTGGGCTGAAGAGCTCCCACAAGTACTATGGGCTTACAGAACAACCCCCCAATCCGCCACTGGAGAAACACCCTTCCGACTAGTTTATGGCGTAAAAGCCATGATCCCAATAGAGGTCAATGAGCAAAGCCCAAGAGTGATTTTCCACGACGAGATCGGGAATATACAGGGGCACAAAGAGGAGCTCGACTTGCTCCCCGAAGTCCGAGAAGAAGCCCAGATAAGAGAAGCAGCATTGAAGCAAAGGATGACCGCAAGATACAACAAAAAAGTCATTCGAAGGAGTTTCACCCCAGATGACTTGGTCCTAATCAGAAACGACATTGAAGTCAACAAATCTGGGGAAGGAAAGCTCGCTGCTAATTGGAAAGGACCATACAAGATCAACGAGGTCTTAGGAAAAGGCTATTATAGGGTAACCGACTTCGACGGCAACGAGTTACCAAGATCATGGCATGCTTGTAATATGAAAAGGTACTACAGCTAAAAACGAACCCTACTCCCTGATGTACTCTTTTCCCATCCCAAAGAAAAGGTTTTTTCCAGAAAAGATCAAAAATCAAAAGAACTACGAATAGAAAAGCATGCGCGCACAAGGTAACTCAAAACCCTTATCCAAAAAAAGGGTATTTATTTAATCGTTAAAATTAAACCCTTATCAAAAAAGGGTATGATAAAACTATTTTGTTTACGGCCTTAAAAGGCCAAAAATTGTTCAAACATCAACAAATAAATATAAAGAGTTTAAAAAAGGGGGCCCACAAGCCGGACCCCCAATAGCCAACAAATTACTTCTTTGCAAGAGGAGTAGAAGGATCACCACCACCAGGACCAGGAGTTGGAGAGAAAGTCAGAGGAGCGGTAGAAGAGCTCGGAGCGTCCTTAGAGCGAGGAGGGGACTCTATGATCCTCTGCCCCCGAGTTTTCAAATCGGACTCGGACTCCACCACGGGGACAGGAGGATCCACGATGGCACCATCAATAACAATCTTATCAGGGTCTAAAGGAGAAAGGTCCAAGTCAGGAGCAATGACTCCGACCTGCTCCTTAAAAACCCTCCAAGCCTCATCAGCACCATCCGCAATAGAGTCCTCCAACTCGGTATAGGCCTTCCGGGCATTCAGCAAGTCATTCTTTACAGACACAAGATCATCAAATAAACTGTTGTAGCTGGCTTGCGCTGCCTTTCTCAAATCCACCTCCATGTTGCATTGGGCTTGCAACTTCTTCTCCTTCTCCCGGAGGCTATCCCTCTCCTCCTTCAGCTTGGCGACTTTCCCTTCCAACTTCCTCTCGTGCTCCTGATATATGCGAAGCCTGCCTTCCAGCTCCTCGACCCTCGAGGTCATCCCTAAAGAGCTGAGAGGAGTCTTCTCAAATATATCTAAGAGTTTGCCACAAACTCCCGCCGTCTTGAGACTCTCCTCAACCACAGCAGTGAGGTAGTGCCAAACAGAAACATCATCCATGCTCATACGAGCATGGGGATAAATGTTCTTTCGGACGAACGCAAGAGCGTCCGCCTCACCAGAAGCGCCAGACTCTAAGGTCTTACGCTTCTTCTTCTCTGGTTCAGGAGTAGGTCGGACAGAGGGGGGTGGCAGAGAGGAAGCAGAAGAGGAAATCACAATAGATTGGGAGGGAGTCCCGACGTTCCGAGGAGGAGGAGGAGGAGAGACAACCGCCCTAGCACCACCAGACCTGGCACGAGACCTCGCCTTGGCCTCCTGAACTCTTTGGTAAGACTCCTGGGCATTTGTTTTTGCCATCTCTGAAAAAAGCAACAATTGATAGATTAGACAAGTTAGACAAGTCAATCAGACAAGTCGAAAAACCAAATGAAAGCTACCTATTTGCGCCTGGATAAAACTCGGAGACCCCTGGAGAAACTTTTTCGTGTCCAAGTATGGAGACCTCCCCCAAACTTCTCGGAGGAACCCTACAATGGCTGCCTCCACATCATCCAGGTCGTCAAGACCATATTTTTCACAAGGGGAGGCCTCCAACCAGTATAAAGGAAAGCGGGGGGAAGAATTGTCATCCAGGAAAAAGGGGTGGTGGCCCTCTACAGCTTGCACTTTGAAAAAATAGTTTTTGAAGTTGTGGAAGGATTCGTCAAAAAGGGTGAAAATTCTCCTACCTTGTATGGCTCGGAACGATACCCACTGTTGTTTATTGTTTAGCCCACTAAAGGATTTTGTCATATGAAAAAGATAGAAAAAAATCTTTAAAGAAGTCGGGAACTCTAAAGCCTGGCTGATGAATTGATAAATTTTCAAAAAACCCCAAGAGTTGGGGTGAAGCTGGGTAGGAGCGACTCGGCAATGACGTAAAACAGACATCTCAAAGTCTGAAAAAGGAAGAAAAACACCCAAACGGGTGATCATACACTCATACATAAAGAAAAAATGGGAGGCCGCCTCATTAGCCCTCCCAAAGCAAACCCGGTCTTCTGGACCCGGGGCCACTAACTCATACTTCGGCTCGTCTTCCTCAGAAGAACAAATTCTGTGGCGAGTACGAAGATGGGTGATAAACTCAGAATCGACTGAGGGTTCCTCCCCTAAGACTGTGACATCAACCCAGTGAGAGAGAGCATCTACAGAAGCCATTTCTTTTTCTAAAAAAGGGGTGACAAAACCTACAAGGGGAAAAGAAAATCACCAACACGGTCTCTAAAGGGAGGGGGATGCGAAACTAAAGTCTGCAAATCAAATTTATCTACAAAGGCATATTAAAGAACTAACCTTTTATCTGGAAATGAGGGTTGGAAGCAAAAGCCTTCGAAAGCACAAGAATACAGTACGAACGAATGCAAGGGAAATTTGAAAGATCGCAGAAACGAAACAATGAAAGAGAGAGAAAGTATTTATAAGAACGTTAGGGGCATAATGGTAAAATAGGGGCAGTCATTAATGAAGATGCACCGTTACCAAGGCTATTGAATCCCTACGCACACCCCTAACGAACACGACGCATGATTAGACGTAACTGTCAGAACCAAAAGGTCACGAAAGGTCACGTCGGTTTCAAACCATCACGTCGGTCCTCTTACAAATCGGCTACGACCCCGAGTAGAATACTCGAACCCAAATCTTAAAAAGAAATTGGGCTCGAGTAGGGGCACTGTTCATACCCTGGCCCAATGATAAAGGCCCAGGATCCAGGCAAAGAAGCCCAACCCAAAGGGTTGGCCCTCACCCAGTACCAGCCTTCATCCCAAGAAGTCGGTACTGAACATGACCTGCTCCAAAGAAGTCGGATACGAGGGTTAGCTGGCAGATAACACTCATTCGAATGAGTAACTGCCCCTAGAAACTCTCTAACCACTTCATAGAGCCATATCTTAACCTCCCTAAGATATGGGAACGGTTATCCACCTAAAAAGGTGGCACTACTTCAACGGTGGTTATTGGTTCACCACTATAAATACACTGACACCATTCAGGTATCTCTAAGTTTCAATACTCTCTAACCTGCTCACACTATTGCTAACTTAGGCATCGGAGTGTCTTTGCAGGTACCACCCCCCATTCTTTCACACGTACAAGTCGGACGGAGGAACACCGAGTAACAGATCCACTCGAAAGCCACCTCCTTCATACGTTTGGGCCAACCAACGCCATCTAGCCCATTAATCTCCGGTTACCCAGCGTAACAGAATCCAAACTTAAAAATTATGAATATCGGATCCGATCTGATTCGATGATTTTAGTGCGATCGGATCGAAATTTTAACCATATCTAATTCAATCCGATTCACATTCACCCCTATTAAGATCAGTAATCTACCGAATGGATTTTCGGCCCTTATTAGGCTGGGCCAAAAGAGATGTATTATTGTCAAGGTTGCGAGAACCGGACCGGTCAATAAACCGGTAAGGTCACTGGTTCAATGGTTTACTGGTTCGACCGGGGTTCAACCGGGGTTCAACCGGTTTAATTAAATATTAAATAAAATTATTAAAAAATCTAAAAATAATTTTAAATATATAAAATCAAGGCTTAACCTTGAAGTATACTACAATATCACTAGTGATTGACACAATAGTAAATACTGCTAGCTTTTCTTTTTGGCATTACAAGGGTGTGGCTACTTTTCTCTGCCAAAGATGTTTACAGAAAGTATTCAAGTCTTATACAGATACAAAGATACTCAGCAATAAAAGTTTCATGGATAATGTTCTTCTCAAGATCATTGAACAATTTAGCCACAGCTTTGTTATCACCTTACCAATTGATTTCGGAGCATTATTGTTCCAAAGCTTCAAATGTTTCCGGAGCAGGTAAAGATCATGATGCTTCATCTTGAATGGTTGAGTCCTGTTGTGGAAGGAGTGTTCTCTTTGACAAAGATAGATGACATTGCAATTGCTCAAGGTTCTAAGGCTCGGCCAATTTTCAAAGTAACTGCTCATTGGAGGAAAATTTTATTCAAGCAAACTTCTTATACTCAAGAAATTCAGCAACATAGTTGGTAGTAAATACAACCAATATAGTTATTTTCTCTTAAAATTATTGGTATTTCTTCCAGATATGCTTAATCTTTTACTCTGTTTCATGTCATGCTGCTTAGTATTCCTTTTCAATTACTTTTGCTATTTTGTATCATTTCTAGCTTTTGATTGGTACATTGAGGAAAATCATGACTATATGGCATTTTGTATTTGTCAGATGATTAATCTTTATCTTACAATTGAAATTAAAAAGCTCTCGCTCTTTTCAAGATAGAATATAATTCAGCAACCAAAATCATGAAGTAGCAAACAAATTCATGAAGCCAGCAAACAAACAAATAACCTCAGAAAATGAAAAATCAAAATCAAAATCGAACAAATAAAGCAGCAAACAAATTCATGAAGCAGCAAACAAATTCATGAACAAATAACCTCAGTTCATGAAGCAGCAAACAAATTCATGAACAAATAACCTCAGAAAATGAAAAATCAAAATCAAAATCGAACAAATAAAGCAGCAAACAAATTCATGAAGCCAGCAAACAAATTCATGAACAAATAACCTCAGAAAATGAAAAATCAAAATCATGAAGCCAGCAAACAAACAAATCATAATCAGAAGGCAGCAAATAAATCAAGAACAGAGTCTTACCGGCGGCGAGTGAGGACGCGGTGTCGGCGACGCCCCAACGAGTAGGCGAGCTCGACGACGGCAATGAGGAGGCGGGCTTGGCGAGAAGCAGGATGCGATGGTGGTTGCGGCCCTCAACATCGGCGCTGCTATGGATGGGTGTGGGTGGCTCAGTGGCTGCTTGCTTGGGTGGCTCGGTGGTGAATTTGGGGCTTGGTGGGTGAATGCAATGGAAAGGGGAAACTGGAAAGTGGAATGGAAACTGATTAGGGTTGCTGTGGGTTACGCGATTTCTCCTTTCTCTTTTTTTTTTTAAAAAAAAATCCAAAACGACGTCGTTTTCTTCCTCAGAGTGCAAACCATCAAATCGTAAAAAAACCGGACGGTTCTCCCGGTTCACCGGTTAATCACCGGTTTGACCGGTTTTTTGCTAGACGGTTTTTGGCGTTATCCGGACCGGCTAAGTGACCGATTCTCATTTTTCCGGTTGAACCGGCCGGTCCGGTCCGGTTTTCAGAACCATGATTATTGTCATGCCTTGGTTGTATGTCTGCGATTAAAACTTAAAAGTGAGGTCATAATGAGTCATACATTAGTATAGCTCGCTTGTGTGTTCGGTGGTGGTTTCAAAGGTTACGATACAATATTAGAAATTACTAACACCTATTTTTGGTATAAAATAGTGTGCACGCAATTATAATTACACAATGAATTTTGAAAATTAATTAGATAAATGTTGTTAACAACAATTGCTTTAAGAGAAAGTAAATGAAAACTTTTATTTAAAAAAAAAAAAATCATAATTTCATAATTCATATAAAAAATATTTTTGTATTTTTTACAAAAGTAAAAAATAAAAACTTATTTTAACAA
>NC_029794.2:133543715-133547271 GCF_000816755.2 Arachis ipaensis
AACAAATAAAGCAGCAAACAAATTCATGAAGCCAGCAAACAAATTCATGAACAAATAACCTCAGAAAATGAAAAATCAAAATCATGAAGCCAGCAAACAAACAAATCATAATCAGAAGGCAGCAAATAAATCAAGAACAGAGTCTTACCGGCGGCGAGTGAGGACGCGGTGTCGGCGACGCCCCAACGAGTAGGCGAGCTCGACGACGGCAATGAGGAGGCGGGCTTGGCGAGAAGCAGGATGCGATGGTGGTTGCGGCCCTCAACATCGGCGCTGCTATGGATGGGTGTGGGTGGCTCAGTGGCTGCTTGCTTGGGTGGCTCGGTGGTGAATTTGGGGCTTGGTGGGTGAATGCAATGGAAAGGGGAAACTGGAAAGTGGAATGGAAACTGATTAGGGTTGCTGTGGGTTACGCGATTTCTCCTTTCTCTTTTTTTTTTTAAAAAAAAATCCAAAACGACGTCGTTTTCTTCCTCAGAGTGCAAACCATCAAATCGTAAAAAAACCGGACGGTTCTCCCGGTTCACCGGTTAATCACCGGTTTGACCGGTTTTTTGCTAGACGGTTTTTGGCGTTATCCGGACCGGCTAAGTGACCGATTCTCATTTTTCCGGTTGAACCGGCCGGTCCGGTCCGGTTTTCAGAACCATGATTATTGTCATGCCTTGGTTGTATGTCTGCGATTAAAACTTAAAAGTGAGGTCATAATGAGTCATACATTAGTATAGCTCGCTTGTGTGTTCGGTGGTGGTTTCAAAGGTTACGATACAATATTAGAAATTACTAACACCTATTTTTGGTATAAAATAGTGTGCACGCAATTATAATTACACAATGAATTTTGAAAATTAATTAGATAAATGTTGTTAACAACAATTGCTTTAAGAGAAAGTAAATGAAAACTTTTATTTAAAAAAAAAAAAATCATAATTTCATAATTCATATAAAAAATATTTTTGTATTTTTTACAAAAGTAAAAAATAAAAACTTATTTTAACAATATAAATAGATAATTCAAAACCAAAAAAAAAAAAAAAATCCAATAAGAAGCGTATGGTAGAGGATTTTCTCCTTGTTGGGGCATGTGGACCGTTCCTAAATTTGTCATCTTTAAGAATAGACAAAAACTCAACTCAAACCATCTCATCATTTCATTTTATTTGCTTTCCTTATTATACCTTTTCAGTTCACTCTTCTCCCACATGCTACAACACACCCTTCTTCATTTGTTTCCTCAACTATCAAATTCTAGACAGAGATCATGGATATTGAAGAGTGGGAGTACCTTCCAGATAATGGGTACCTTGATTTCAATGATGAGGGTGGCAAGCAAATCTTCCTTGGCAAGAGAAACTTAGAGCCAAAAAGTGCTTTTGACATGGATTACTTTTGTTCATCTCCACCAAGAAGCCCAAGGACCATGATGCACAACAATCACAATCACAATCAACTTGTTCCTCTTCCAATTCTTTTACAACCCAGAATCGGAAACTCCTCATCAGATAAGAGAGACATCACAAACAACGTTGTTTCCCCTAAGACAGTTGATCATGATACTGTCTCACAGGTTTTCTTCAAGACCAAGGAAAACGAATTCGCCGACATGAAATTGGACACAGGTATATAAATACACGTGTTATTTCACGCATTTTTAATGTGTATTTTATATTTTCGACAAATATTCTATATAAATAACTGAATTTTTGCATATACATTGGTTTTTATGTATTTTATACGGATAGCTGATTCTTAGCATTAGAGAATGTTCTAGAATGTTCTATATACATATAATACCTTGGCTAGAACATTGTTTGGTTGATTATTGGTGTTGCTAACATGCATACAGGTAGCTTCAAATTTGAGGAGAAAGGCGAGATGATTACGTCTCCAAGAATGATAACTTCGCCTAGAATGAAGATTGAGAAGAAAGAAGTTCTTGGGATGGAGTGTGATGATGAGGATGAAGAGGAAGAGGATCGAAGTTGGGAAGAAGAGAATGAGGGTGGATTCAACATATGGAAGTGGAGCTTGAGTGGGGTTGGAGCTATCTGTTCTTTTGGTGTTGCTGCAGCCACCATCTGTTTTCTCTTCTTTGGAAGCCACCAAAAGAGGAACAACATCCTTCACGACAACAACATTCGCTTCCAGATCTATGCCGAAGACAAGGTTAGTTAAGAATTGTTAGAATTTAATCAAATCTGTTAAATTATTTAATAATTTTTATCTATTAACTTCACATAAAATTTAATATATCTGAATTTTTATCATCTGAACATATTTTATAAAAATAATAATTAAAAATTATTAAATAAATTGATATGATTAATTAAATTGCATAATATATGACACGAATCAATATTTTAACTGCTATCTCTACATAAATAATTAGGAAAAATATAGGGAGTCAATGAAATATTTGTATAATGTGTACAATGGAAGTTTCGGGAGTATTTTAGTGTTATATTTTTCCATCAATATAAACTTATAGGATGAGTGGTATTATGATATGGTATTTTTAGATCTGAAAGGTTAAGAGTTCGATTCTTTGTGAACTTTAAAATTAGCTTATGATCCATTGGCTCCCTAGCAAGACTCAAATAATTATTCTTAAAAGAGTAGGAATTTATTTGTAGAATATTCATAAACATTATTTAAAAGACAAAAATATTATTTATAACATAAAGTTTTTTTAAAATAACATGCATACAGGTAGCTTCAAATTTGAGGAGAAAGGCGAGATGATTACGTCTCCAAGAATGATAACTTCGCCTAGAATGAAGATTGAGAAGAAAGAAGTTCTTGGGATGGAGTGTGATGATGAGGATGAAGAGGAAGAGGATCGAAGTTGGGAAGAAGAGAATGAGGGTGGATTCAACATATGGAAGTGGAGCTTGAGTGGGGTTGGAGCTATCTGTTCTTTTGGTGTTGCTGCAGCCACCATCTGTTTTCTCTTCTTTGGAAGCCACCAAAAGAGGAACAACATCCTTCACGACAACAACATTCGCTTCCAGATCTATGCCGAAGACAAGGTTAGTTAAGAATTGTTAGAATTTAATCAAATCTGTTAAATTATTTAATAATTTTTATCTATTAACTTCACATAAAATTTAATATATCTGAATTTTTATCATATGAACATATTTTATAAAAATAATAATTAAAAATTATTAAATAAATTGATATGATTAATTAAATTGCATAATATATGACACGAATCAATATTTTAACTGCTATCTCTACATAAATAATTAGGAAAAATATAGGGAGTCAATGAAATATTTGTATAATGTGTACAATGGAAGTTTCGGGAGTATTTTAGTGTTATATTTTTCCATCAATATAAACTTATAGGATGAGTGGTATTATGATATGGTATTTTTAGATCTGAAAGGTTAAGAGTTCGATTCTTTGTGAACTTTAAAATTAGCTTATGATCCATTGGCTCCCTAGCAAGACTCAAATAATTATTCTTAAAAGAGTAGGAATTTATTTGTAGAATATTCATAAACATTATTTAAAAGACAAAAATATTATTTATAACATAAAGTTTTTTTAA
>NC_029794.2:133547316-133550199 GCF_000816755.2 Arachis ipaensis
TCTTTGAAATATTGAACAATTTTTTTACTTTAGTAGATGATTTTTTTTTTTCTAATAGATCTTTTGAGATAAATGTGTTACATCACGGATCTGGCTAATTTTTATATTATGTATCCGTGTCACAATAAAAAATTAAATTTTAGAAAAAAAAAATAAATGGTGTTGTAAAACTAATTGCAAAATATGTAATCAAAATATTTAATTAACTTCTTACTATTTTAAATGTCATATAAACATTAATATCTAATTAGATGACCGTATAAAAATGTAAAACAATTAAATTCGTGATACTACTTTGAATGATGAATATTTTAGCCAGATTAGGTTAAAATTTTAATAAATGCATGGTTATGAAATTATTGGATAATTGGGCTGACCCATGAATATAATTTGGATATGATTGCAGAACATTAAAAAAGTGGTACAGCATGCAACAAAATTTAATGAAGCAGTTTCTGTAGTGGCAGGTGTTCCTATAAGCAGAGCTCACATAACCATTGGAGGTTACTATGATGGACTTTGAACCAATTATTATGTGATTATTTCTTGAAAAAATTATTGGCTGTTTAAGCAAAAATATACTTCTGTAAATAACATGATGCAGGGATACTTCTGTTTTCCTTGTAGATACACTAAATTAGCTAGGGAAAAAAAAATTAGAGTGAAGATTATTTAGATTTGTCTCTATTAATTTTTGTTTTGGTTATATTAGTGCAAAGGAAAAGATTAAAGAGTTCAATCTTTCTATCAAATTAGTCATTAAAAAAGAGCTACAATTATGAAACTTCAAAAAACAAAATCTATATATAAAACACTATGCATGATAGTGTTTGAATACTATATTTTTATATTAAAATACAA
The DNA here is from genome assembly GCF_000816755.2 of Arachis ipaensis. Lineage (NCBI taxonomy): Eukaryota > Viridiplantae > Streptophyta > Magnoliopsida > Fabales > Fabaceae > Arachis > Arachis ipaensis. Next base: position 133,548,178 of record NC_029794.2, read on the forward strand.
AATTGTGGGACAGAAATTTTTGTAATTGTAGAAATAGCCATAGATATACATATTTTTTATTTTTATATTTTGCATTTTTTATTTCTTTATTTTTACTTTGTATTCGAATCAACACTAACCAATTCTTCGCTTTTTAGTTTTTATACTAAAAATATTCACCAATTAATATTTTCCTATCTAAATAAATACAATCTAAGACAAAATGAGAACTAAATATCTAATTGCAATCCTTTTAAAACTTACTAAATTACCATTTTTTTTAGTACAACTAAATATTTTTTAAATATTGTCTTTTATTCGGTCTTTAGAAAAAAGAAAAAATAAAAAACAAATAATTTCTCTAATTTTTTTACCAATGGTACCGTAAAAATGAATATTTAAATTAATTAAATATTAATAAATTTTTAAAAACTTAGCAAAAGCTAAATTTTAAAGGACAAGTAGTATTTTCATTTTTTTTATACTATTTATCAACATGTCACCGTTTTTTTTTTTGCAGATGGTAGCAATTTTTTTCTTTAGTGCTTAAGGCCTAAATGGAATAATAGCCAATGAACTATAATTCAAATGATATAGTCTCTCCACTCTTACTTAGAGATCTCGAGTTTGAGTCTCACGCCTAACTTTGGAAAAAAAAAATAATAATAACTTCAATAAAAAAGTTTTGAATGAAACAACTCCTTCACCACATTATAAAAAATCCTCAAGGAAAAAATATCTTCAACATGAAAAAAGGTTGTGACTTTATGTTATTCTAAACTTGACCCTTCATCTAAAATTTAACAATACATATTATTTTGTTCTTGGATTTACCATACCAAAATAGCGAAGGTTGAGGTTACTATCAAATAGTTTCTTCTCCTCTCTTCTCACGTCTCCATGACAAAAAAACATGGAGATATTTATTATGATATGCATGAAGTCACCAAGCTGTGAATAAGAAAGAAAACGAAAATATGGTTGCAAACAAAATGAGATTTATTAAGAGATGGCCCACTTGGGAGAACTACTCTCTCAATTTGCATCCATGGATGATTTCTAATGGCACACGTTGTTCAGTGATTGTTAAGTTGCATTGTCAATATAAGTGACTGGTTGGTAGGTGTTAGTTGGAATTACACAAATTTGTTCAATGTATTTTGAAAGAAAGTACAAATTTGCATAACCTTTTTGGAAACATGTTAAGGATACTTGTCAAGGATTCGGATAATATTTTATTTTATTTTATTTTATTAAAAAATAGAATTAAAGGATTCCAATAATATAAGATTCGGAACTTGAGAATCAGGAAAAGGGTGAGTGACATTGGACAAAAGGGAATCTCAATTATATACTTGAGAAATTTTGTGCTTTTAATTTTTTTTATTTTACAAAATTTTATGAAAATGAAAAGTTGAAACAATAAAATATGGTTATGTTTTTGAAACATTATATTCTTCGGAAAATGAATAATTTTTTTTTCTTAGTATCTTTTCTTACATTTGATTCTAAGGCTAAGTTTGTTTCTGATAATAAGACAGGACAAAACATTGAGAATAAGATAAGACACTGAAGGACAGAAACATAAATTTTTGTGTTCTTGTATTCTGTTTGGTGAAAAACTAAAATAAATTATGAAAATTTAACTTATTCTCATTTTTTTCATTTAAAAAATTTGAAATAAAAAATATAATCATAAAAAATTAATAAAAATAATAAAAAAATAAAAAATAAGTTGTGTTTCTTGTTAGTATTTATGTGTCTTTTCTTTTAGGATGGACACAAAATACATTAATACATTGTCTCTGTTCATGTCTCTTTTACCAAACACGATTATGTGTTTCTATGTCCCTATTGTCCTATCCCTATAAACAAACGCAGCCTAAAATATGATTGACAGTAAAATTTGAATACATGATTCTATTAAGAATTAAAGTATGTTACGTTATTATAAAGGTTTTCACAAGTGTTAGGTGTAATCTAGCACCATACATATTTTTTTTTCATCATATTTAAATTTTATAAAATATAATATCATAATTT
>NC_029794.2:133550274-133551635 GCF_000816755.2 Arachis ipaensis
TATTAATAAATATTATTTTTTAAAATTATCATAAAAAAATCTTCTAATAATACACGTGAGTTATTATTATTATTATTATTATTTTTTGTTACCCACGGTATCTCCCAATCCGATAGGCTAAAGACTAATTCGTCGCGGATCGGAGCTCCATTTAAGGGTCTGTCGCTGGCCAATGAGTTGCTGCATGCACAAGATGAGAGTCAAACCCCCGACACTTACTTAAACAGACGAGTGAACTGACCACTCGATCAACCTAAAATTATTATTATTATTATTATTAACGCACGTGAATACTACACACAAAATTGGGTTTACAAAGATTTTTTTTTTGTCAGTGGATTGAACAACCTCCAATTATAGATACTCCAATAGATTGGATAATTTTCAATCCCTAGGTATACAATACACCCACACACTCTTCACATATTTTATCACATTTTTTCCTCAATTACAAAGATCTGACACCTATTTTGTATAAGGTGCCTGCAAAATGGGCTGCCATTTTATTTTTGGCCCAATACAAAATGTAAATGGAGTTTACTCAGAGGCCCAACTCCTTCGAAAAAAAAAAAGACGGCAATGGTGGTCAGATTAGACTGAATAGGACTTGATTAAAAAATTACTAGAAGCTTTTGGTTCTTGTGATTGTTGGATCAACCATATCATCAAGTGTGTGACTTCAATAGTGACATGCATATCATTTTTCACCTTATTTGTTTATCCTTGCTGCTAAAGGCTAAAGCTCTTTCCAATTTGTTTTGGAAAACTCAAGCATCTCCTATGGATGAATGAAGTTAAAAGGATTTAGATTGTGGTGGAAGAATACTGATAAATAAAGAGAATTACTGGATAAGCTTAGAGAAACTCACAATAAGCAAACAGTGGATGGATCATGGATGGGTTTATTTTAATGATTTTTCAATTGAATAAGGCTGTGCATATAAGCAATTTTTGTTGGAATGCATAAATACCTCTAATTATTAGATATATGTTTTGTATTCATAATAAAATATAAATTATTTTGTTGAATTTTATGTTATAAATTATAATATATTTACAAAACGTTTGACTGAACTTCTAAACTTTTGAATGAATTTGAACCCTTCAATTATCTAAGAGAGCATCTGGTGCATGGCTTTGAGAGCATCATATCATAACCACGTTCTTTTGAGTCAACGTAGACTTCGTGCAAGGCAAGTACATGGTGACAAAGAAATTATGTGGCAAAACGTTGTTGTATTTCAAAGTTTCAATAATAAATGGACAATAAAAATAAAAATATGACTCAAGCTTTGTAATTTCTATTAACACGTGGAATAAAATATTTGAGAATTAACTATGTACTAAAAAAATTTAGACCC
>NC_029794.2:133551755-133553008 GCF_000816755.2 Arachis ipaensis
TTTTTAGATTTTTTATTTAAAAAAATGGTCATTCACAATATTTTTTTTTTTGAAAATCACTAAATATAAAATTAGAAATAAGTATTATTTTGGTTCCTAAAATTTAGGGTTAAAATCAAATTCATCCCAACGTTATTTTTTGCATTAAAATTGTTCTTTTTATTTTTTACGGATAAAAATACTCTCTACCATCACCACCTTTACCACTACTACCATCTCTTTTACTCTCACTAAATATCAATAATCAGATTTAAGAACACAATATTCAACATCAACAATAATCCATTATTTAAATTCAGAAATAACAACATCAACTACATCTCTTTTCCTCTCTTCCTTTCTCCTTCTGGACATTTTTTTTAAGTTTATATTTTTTATTAGGAATAATTTAGTAATAAAATAAAAAATTTTATTAAAAATGACAATTTTAATATACCAAAAATAATGTTGGAGACTATTTTAAATCCAAAATAAGTTGAAGGCGAATTTGATTTTGATCCTAAATTTTAAAAATTAAAACAATACTTATCCCTATAAAATTATTAAATATTAAAGATAAAAATATCTTAATTTTTTGATAGTATTTACAAAAATTTGTATTAAAATATAATTTTTTAAATTTTTTTAGAATATATATTAAATATTTTTGTTATCGCATTTTTTAATTTTTTAAGAATTTATTTACTCTTAACATTTTTTAAAATTATTTTTGTTAACATTATTACGAACTTTTAAATATTATTTTAGTAGGTTACTCAATATTTGACGAAGAGTTAATTGATTTGAATTTTGACCAGCAAAATTAAATGTACATTATCACGTGGAGGTAATGTAACGTGGTTTAAGAAACCTTTATTTTGAAGTTTCCAGAATATATTATAAACTCTGAATGCCAACTAGAAGATAAGAAAGCCGAACATGCTGGACAGTTCAGATGCTAGTTTTTCTTCTAAATAATTAAATTTTAAGAACGAGCAGGCAATTATTTAGAATAAAAAATAAAATTAATAAAAGAAAGAGGATAGAATAAAATAGGCACACCGACTAATAAACATATTCTAACAAATCGGTGAGCATTTTCTCCTACTTTGATGGATACAGAACAAAAAATGTGTCCTCTAACAATTTTCCATCTACTTGGATGAAAAGGACGCAACAACATCTTCAAAAATGAAATTCATAAAGCCATATCAAATCAAATTATAATTACTAGAATAATTAAAATCTTGATTTAATTCTTAAAATTTATACTA
>NC_029794.2:133553077-133563699 GCF_000816755.2 Arachis ipaensis
AATTCAAAACCTTTTCTTTATTAAAATAAAATTTTAAAAAAATGTATTAACGCATTTTTAACAATTTTGAAAAGCTATTTTTTCTCTACAAAAGTCAATCTAAATGCACCAATAGCCAAGTGGAACAATTTGATTTCTTTTTTTTTTTTTTGTAATTTTGGTTCCACCCCTTGTAGTTCCGTTTTTTACTTTTTAGACTAATTTGCTAGAGGTGTTTGCGGTGCAGTTTGGTTCGGTTTTAAGAAAAAAAAGTCATCCGATCCGAACGTTTAATTTATGTGTGGTGTAGTTTGGATTGGATGAACTTTTTTTAGAAATCCGATCCGATCTGATATGATTACAAGCTGTTTGGATCGGTTTGGATTTGTGATTTTTTAAATAAAAAATTAAATACATATAACAAGTTTCAACATCAAATTTTAAATAATTAACAATGACATAACAAGTCTTAGCAATATCTTAAAAAGCAACGATAACATAACAATAGAAATAAAATTATAGGTTAATTAAAATAAATAAATAAATAATATTTTAAACATAAAATATTTATTAAATAATAATAATATATAAATAATAAAAAAATATATAACAAATTGAACATATTATAAGTATAATTATGAATATAATAATAAAATAATAATATTATAATACATTGTGCGGTTTGAATTGAATTAGAGCGATTATAAAAAATAGATCCGAAATCCTATCCAATCCAACCATTTACAAAAAATAGAATCCAATCAAATTCGAATTAGTGCGATTTTAATTGAATTTTGAATTTGAACAACCCTACTAATTGCTGTAACGCTGACTTTGATCCACGTATTGTTTCACGTTTTGCTTTATACTTATCCATGTTAGATGCCGCCAAACTCTTACTAGTAATTAATTGTTAAACGTTTTATTATATGCTTTTTATAGTATGAAATAGTGGACGTGTTTTTCTTCTTCACGTTTATCTTGTATTTTTTTTTTCTCCACACGATACCTATATAAATACACTCGCAACAACTATTTTCCGCATCTTTCAAATAATAACTACTTTCTATAAGATTGGATTTGTGTGTATTACATTTTGGGAGAAAAATGAATGCATTAGCAGCCACAAACAGGAACTTTAGGTTGGCTTCTAAGCTTCTTGGAATAGATTCAAAGCTTGCCAAGAGTTTGCTGATTCCATTCAGGGAAGTGAAGGCAAGTGTGTGAATCTCAAAACAAGAATATGTGTTTGTTTGTTTGTTAATAATTAATTAGTTCTTCGTTCTTGCAAAATAATCTTCCATCACCATTTTTTCTAATGCAGGTTGAGTGTACAATACCAAAAGACGATGGAAGCTTAGCAACTTACGTTGGATTCAGAATTCAACATGATAATTCTAGAGGACCAATGAAAGGAGGGATTCGATACCATCCACAGGTTTTCCTTTCTTTTCCTTTTTTTTATTAAAAAAAAAAAACAGAAAGAGACCATTTTTTTAAAAGGTAATATAATAATTTAGTTAAATTATATCATCATTTTTAATTAATAATTTCGCATAAAGATAATTTCATGTTCATGTTTTTTAAAGTAATTGAAAATTTTAAAATATTAAAAACAGGCTCAAATTTTTAAATTTTTTGGTTATGAGCTATGATGCACAGAAACTAACGTAAGTTGGCACAGATGGATGAGGATTTGTGCCTCTTAATCATCTCTCCCTTTGTACAATAGAGGTTTAGGGATGTCCGATTCAGTATTAGAGATATAACCATTAGTGTTATCTTTTTCCATCAGTTGAAACTTTTGGAATGAGTGGTATCATGACATAGTATCATAGCTCTAGATCCGAAATGTTAAGAATTCGATTTTTGGTGAACCCAAAATTAGCTTAAGTTTTTGGGATGAGATGTTTATTATCCCGACTACCCGAATGGTTATTCTAGATAATATGAGTATATTCATTTTTTAACTCATATAACCCATTATACACATTGTACAAATATTCTATTCGCTTCCTATCAGGACTCAATTAAAAAAGTGTCTATACTTCACATGTTATGAAAATGAAACAAACTAATTGGTTCAATAAGATTAATTGAAGACCGAAAACTAATTAATTTAAAATAATAAAACATAAAATTATTGCTTTTCTTTTTAAAATTATATATAAACTATAAAATAAATTATGAAATTGTTTGGCACTGTGAAAGGTTGAAACGGACGAAGTGAATGCTTTGGCGCAACTAATGACGTGGAAGGCAGCAGTAGCAAACATACCATATGGTGGTGCGAAAGGAGGCATAGGTTGTGATCCTTCAGAATTAACTGTTTCTGAGTTGGAAAGACTTACCCGAGTTTTCACTCAGAAAATTCATGATCTCATTGGAATTCAGATTGATGTTCCAGCACCTGACATGGGAACTGGACCCCAGACTATGGCCTGGATCCTAGATGAGTATTCCAAATTTCATGGCCACTCACCTGCAATTGTCACCGGCAAACCTATTGTATGTTTTCTTAAATGCAATTCAAATGTTTAATTATAAATTGCACCTAAATTCAATTAATAAACCCTAATTTGCGTAGGATCTTGGTGGATCTCTGGGGAGAGATGCAGCTACAGGGCGAGGAGTGCTGTTTGCAACTGAGGCTTTGCTTAATCAGCATGGAAAGACAATATCAGGCCAACGCTTTGTCATACAGGTACTCATATTATCTGTATTTTTATACAAATTAATTATTTTTTAGTATTNNNNATATAATTGTTTATCTAATATTTTATAAAATCAATTTAATTATTTGACTCTCAGTGGAAAGTAATTTTATAAGTGTCTTTTAAAAGAACGGAATGGATATGATTGGAAGATTGTATAGACATGTATCAAAATTAAACTCATTGTATATACTCTAATATTAGATACTCAAATTAAACAACCAACTTGGATTGGTCGAGTGGTTAGCTCACTCGTCCGCTTAAGCAAGTATCCAGATCAAATCCCGTCTTGTGTATACAGCAACTCATTGATTAGAGGCGGACTCTTAGACGGAGATCAGATGTACAACAAATTAGTCCTTATCCTCCAGAAACCATGAGCAACTTAAAAAAATTACTCAAATTAAACGTTTATAACATTTTGACATGTTTGAAAACAAAACTTAGTATCATATAAAGAATTTATATATGAGATGAAATGGATGTTGTTAATCTGTTCAGGGATTTGGGAATGTGGGGTCTTGGGCTGCCAAATTAATAAGCGAAAAAGGTGGAAAAGTGGTAGCAGTGAGTGACATAACCGGAGGAATCAAGAACAGTGAAGGTTTGAACATCCCAAGCCTACTAAAACATTCTAAAGAACACAGAGGAGTAAGAGGATTTCAAGGTGGAGATCCTATTGATCCCAATTCAATATTGCTTCAAGATTGTGATGTTCTCATTCCTGCAGCTCTTGGTGGTGTCATCAATAGGTGCTTTAATTTACTCCAGTTTCTTTTTCTCTATTTTCTTCTATAAAATACACATTTATATACTCAAATTCTATTGTGCTAAGTCTTAACTTATTTGGTTTTCAACTTGTGCTATAATCGAAGGGAAAATGCAAATGAGATCAAAGCCAAATTCGTTGTTGAAGCAGCCAATCATCCAACTGACCCAGAGGCTGATGAGGTTGGTTTTAATATCTTCTCTCCTTGCCTTCTCTCAATCAGAAAGTATAATGTTAACCATTGTTCTATGTTGCAGATTCTCAAAAAGAAAGGAGTAGTGATCCTCCCAGATATATTGGCAAATTCAGGAGGAGTTACAGTTAGCTACTTTGAATGGGTGCAGGTACTAATCCAATTATATTCTAGCGAGTTTGAAAATTAGTTATTTTTAGGGGTGTAAGTTATCGAATCGGACCGAAAATTACCGCAAAACTGAACCGAAAATTACAACAACCGATTTAAAAACCGAAAAAATCGTTTTTTTTTTGTTTTTTCCTGACAAAACCGATCGATTCGGTTCGGTTTTCGGTTGGCTCGATAGAAACCGAACCGAAGATATGCATACATTTCAATGTTTTAACCATTTTAACTTTTAACCTAACAACAAAAATCCTCAACCCCTAACCATTTCAATGTTTTACTCTTATTATTTCAGTTTATTGACTATTTTAAACCTCTAATTATTGTGATTTATATTCTTCTCATTAGAAATTAAAAACCAAAAAAATCGACCGAACTAAACCGCTGTTAGTTCGGTTCGATTCGGTTCGGTTGTTGTAAAAACAGTAAACCGAATATATCGGTTCGATTGGTTTTTGGTCCAAAACCGAACCAAACTGAACCGATAACACCCCTAGTTATTTTTACTGATATTGCAAAACAGTATATGAAATTTCCAATTCTATATTTCTGTCCATGTGACACAATCGAAATATAAACCCAAATATGAAATTAGAACAATATTGGAACATGTCTAAAAAGTCCACAATCCAATAAATGATAATTTTGGCACACATGACAGAATATACAAGGGTTCATGTGGGATGAAGAGAAGGTGAACAAAGAGTTGAAGACATACATGACCAAAGGTTTCAAAGATGTGAAGGAGATGTGCAAAACCCATGATTGTGATCTTCGTATGGGAGCCTTTACCCTTGCTGTTAACCGTGTGGCAAGGGCTACACTCCTTAGGGGTTGGGAAGCTTGATCACTCTTCATTCTTCAGATCATTGTCTTTGCTCATTATTTCAGCAATGTAGATTCAGTGTTCAAGTTTCAGTCTCTGCAATACCATACATTTTTTTTTGTTTGTTGTTGTTGTTCTCAGCAACCTTTACTAATTCAGATAAATCTCATCTGTAAATGCTTCGAAAATTTTGTTGATTTGTTCTCCTCACATCCACTTTTTTGTGTTTTCTTTTTCATGGTTTCTTTATATTCTTATTCTTATGAAAAGAACTTCATTGAATTATTGTATCAACATATTTATTTTGACATAATGTTGTATAAATATATCTGTTTCTCTGTTAGTCTTGGAGCATTGAGCAGGGAATATTGTTATTTATATTTATTTTATTATTTTTCTTTGTATTTAATTTTAATTTTTTTGGTAAAATTTGTATTTAAAATTATGAGATTCTGAGTGATAATTCTGGAATAAGAGATACTAAGAATAAGAAGATTGTGACACCTAAGAAAAAGGGATATAAAAAATTGTGCTTTTGCATTTTGTTAGAATCTAGTTTGTTTGATAGTTTAAAATTTTAGTCTATTGAACATGTTGAAACATAATTCGGTGACACAATTCTTACATGTAAACAAGATTCATTAACTTTGACGGAGATATTAAGTAGGGACAGAAAGCGTGATAAAGTTAATTGCTAAAGACTATAATATCGTTTTTCAATCGATAAGTTAGAGATTATCAATTCATAAAATAATTAGCAACTGAATTGAAGTTTTATCAAGGAAATAAATTAACATTTATGTCTTTCTTGTGTAAATTTATGAAACTGATTTTATACTATTAAGAGATAGACATTTGATAATAAAATTATTTGAATTTTTTAAATTATACTTCTTAATCTAATCTCCTCCCCATTCTCATACTCAATTCTTTACCATCATTAATTCATTATCTAAATTATTTTTCATCCAATTCTCATCTGTCATTATAAGTCGCCTATTTGATTTGAATACAGAAACAAAGAAAGTATTGGACTGGCGTATGGGAAGGAGGAGTGTTTCACCTCGTTGTGGGATCAGAGAAAGCAGACCATGCGAGTTGTGTTCCTCAAAATGTAAAAAAAAAATTACCCAGAACAAGAAAAACGGAGGGTCCAAATTCCACGTTTCAAATTTCAAATTTCATCAGCTGCAAATCGGACCATGCGATTTGTGAAGCAAAATTTCATGACCAAAAAACTCGCATGGTCCGAGTTGTGTACTCTGAGTTTTTTTCAATTTTTTAAACACAAATCAGGCCCTCCAATTTGTGTACTCTGAATTTTTTTTAATTTTTTAAACACAAATCGAAAGGTTCAATTTGTATACTCCCACAATTTTAAAAAATACCAAAAATTACTATGTTAGAATATATTACTCGTTTTACTTCCGTATCAAAATTTTTTAGCCTCATAAGTCATCTACTTTTATTTTCGTCTACAAATGAAAAGTGAATAAGAAAAGGAACAAACAGCGTGAGATGGCAGCAACTACAAGTGGTAGCGCAGGGAATCGAATCCCAGAGCTGAGAAAAGACGCAATCTCAAACCGATGGGTAATATTCTCACCTGCCAGAGCCAAACGACCCTCCGAATTCAAGTCCAACTCGCCGGCCGTCTCAGACCAACAGCTTCACCAGCGATGCCCTTTCTGCATCGGCAATGAGCACCAGTGCGCTCCTGAGATCTTCCGCTTTCCACCTGACAACCCCGATTGGACCCTCCGCCTCATCCAGAACCTTTATCCTGCTCTCTCCCGCGACCTCCCTTCCCCCGCCCCTGCCCGACTCGCTAACAACCTCACCGGTTCGGTTCTTGATGGCTTCGGCTTCCACGACGTCATAATCGAGACCCCGGTTCATTCGGTTCAGCTATTGGATTTATCGCCGCACGATGTTGCCCAGGTTTTCCTCGCTCATATCAAGAGGATCCACCAGCTCGCTACCAATGACTCTATCAAATATGTGCAGGTTAGTTTTTTTTTTCTTTTTTGCGGTTTGGAGTTCTTGACAATCTTGTTAGTTTGGTTAGTATCTTAGACACATAAATTCTTAGTGTTAGGGGATATTAGATTCGTAAGACTCGCATTCAGTTTTCCTTGTGCGAAGTTGATAGTTGAGTTTAACACATTGCTATCTAACGATTTTCAACTATTATCTTCACGCGAAGACATCTGCATACAAGTTTTCATCTATTGGATTTGTTTGATTGTTACTAAATACATTTTAAACTATTAGTATTTTAATCAAATGGAAGTAGTTTCAAGCTAAATTTCTGACATTTTCAATAATGACTTCAGAAATTACGCTAAATCTAATCTTGCATTTTTATCAATAATACTTTCCTTCTTCATTGTCTTCTTGCACTTGCTTCATATAATTTATCATGTATAAACTTGATGTATTAACATTTGAAGGTGTTCAAAAACCATGGTGCTTCAGCTGGTGCATCAATGACTCATTCTCACAGTCAGATGATAGCTCTTCCTGTTATTCCACCTAATGTTTCCGCTCGTCTCGGAAATATGAAGGATTATTTCGAGAAGACAGGCAAATGTTGTATTTGTGAAATTCAACAGGAGGATCTTTTAATTGATACATCTGATAACTTCTTTTCACTGGTTCCGTATGCCGCTACATTTCCTTTTGAGATATGGATTGTTCCCAGGCATCACTCAGCTCATTTCCATGAATTGGATGCCGAAAAGGTAGTGTTTCTTTGTTCTTCAAGTGTTAATAATGATTAAGTGAAAATTATTTATTTCTATTTCAATATAGGACATATGATATAAGTCATGGATTAAAAGTCTTAACTTTAACCGAAGAATTAGTGCCAGCTGTTATAGTTTTGGTGCAGGGGACATAAACGTGTTGAACAATTAGATTTGAAATGTTGTTAGACAGTTAGTTGTTTCTGTTGTGTAGTATGGTAATTTTAGAATACAATTGCATTAATTGTGCTTGGAATCATGAGATTGGTGAAGTGCTTATAAAACTATAATAAGAACTCGGTAAAGACGAGTAGTATTTGTGTACGTGGTGTTGCTTAGATGTTATGCAAATAGCACTTAAAGCAATAGGGGATTTTATTGCTATTGCAGAGCAATTAGATATACAACAACCAAGTTTTCTCTCTCTAGGCGTAATGAAAAAATACAACTCCTCAGTCATGCCATGTTTGCAGCTAATCAATCTTGTGCAAAACCCTGATTTCCATTGAAGAAGCTGGAAATTGGCAATGATCTCGGAAGAGAATGATAGCTATCTATAAAAAGTGATTTGTGGTCTAACAGACATTGTGATTTGAGAATTTATTATGATGGTGCAGATTGAGCTTCTTTAACAGAACAGATTGCTTGCCCTAAACCCACATTGTGTATTGTGCAATGCCATGGTTTAGCATATTTGATCATATGCTCCTTGTGTAGCCATATCTAGAACTAGTTGCGCACTATTATCATTTATCAACTATTTATATTCGTTTATTAATTTGTCCTTTTCAATTTCAAGGAGTGATTATTGTTATTATTATTACTATTTCTTGACTTTGATTTTGTAGGCCATTGACCTTGGAAGGTTGTTGAAACTAATGCTTAGAAAGATGTCTCTGCAATTGAACAATCCACCGTTCAATTATATGATTCACACTAGTCCATTGCACAGTAATGCATCAGAATTAGCATACACTCATTGGTTCATACAGATAGTGCCTCAACTAACACTGACTGCGGGTTTTGAAATCGCAACTGGGTGTCACATAAATCCTGTTTTCCCGGAAGATGCTGCGAAGGTTCTGAGAGAAGTAAATGTACCAGAGTCAGGATGAACCAGGTAGAAACATGAATGTATTGAGACCTAATTGATCAACTATCCTGTGATCGATTGTATACTTCGAATCTCCATTGAGGGAGTTCAACATCTTGCATGTGACTTCAATCCTAGTCCTGAAACCATAAGTTATCGGATATTGGAAGCAAACCATTTACTATGAATAAGTATGTTGGCAAAAACCTTGAGATACTGAAAATTGGAATGAAATGTTGATTATGAATATGTGGGTTCATTTAGGAACGAGTTATGTTGAACTTATGAATGGTTCCATCATTTCAGTTTTCTTTCTTTTATAATGAGTAGTTTCCACAGATTATATGTCCCTTTGTAAATAAATTGAAAGAAAGAAAGAAATTTCATTGATAAAATGTGTAATGAAAGACAAGCCAGTGTGTTGGGAAAAGGACAAACACTAAGAAATATCTTGGAAATATCTTAGATTATAAATGTGTAATGTAAACTTCACAGAACCAACCTCAGCCCTCACCTTATCCTCTTATCAATTCTCTCTTGGTCCCTCCAAAATGTGCATAACGAGACCTCACTTGCTATGAACCTTAGAAAGCATGGCTCTAATAACTTCCCTTTTACTCCCCACTCAATTCAATTCCAGCAGCTTAGCTATAACTTGTGCTATTAACACACCTTCACACACTTATTTTAAATTTCCCTCAGGAAACCACACTTTCAACTCCTGCAAGCCATTGGCAGCAGTTGCTTCTTCAGTTCCATACCAACCCACCAACAACTTGGACTACCTTGAAAAAGAAGAGTTCATTGGACATGATGGAGTCACCTTTGAAGCAGTCGGCGATGGCTCCGTCGTTGCCAAGATGGAACTGAAAAACGGAAGCGTTGTGAGCATGTTGCTGCCCAGTGGGGTGATCACCTCCTACAAGGCTCCCATGTGGCATGGCGGCACGGTGGAGCTGCTGCACACTGCGGTGTCAGAGGGAGATCATGGTGCTGCCCTCATTCAAGGAGGGATCTTTTCAAACTTCACTTTCACAACTGATGACTGCCAAGTTTCTTTCTCTCCAACTCATTGGGTCCTCAGTAAAATTAAAAGCCACCCTGAGGAATCCATTAAGGTCTTGTTTTCCTTTGCATAACTCAGTAACTCCATAATGGATTGCTTTACTCCCATAAATATGAACACAACTTGTTACAGTTAGTTAAGAGTGGAAATTCACGTGCAGTTGTCAAAGCTGATATTTAACTATTGTCATTACATATTAAAGCAACTGCACGTGAGTTGTCACCTATGTAGTAGCTTATAATGTTTTAATTTATATACTTAGATCCTAGAACATATGTGGTGCAGGTAGAATTAATAAATAAATCATCAGAGGACAAGATTGGAATTAAGTACATTGTAACTTTAGAAGAAGATGGGTTGCAGTCAGAGTTTGAAGTCCAAAACTCAATGCATTTACCCCTTCAGATAACAGGGTCCATCCTGAGCCATCTGACAGTGAGTTCACCAGAAGCAACCTATGCAGTTGGATTAGAAAGATCAAATTACTGGAGGAGGCCCCTTTTGGAATCAGAATTTATTTTGAGTCCTCCTCCGGATTCTAATTACCAAGAAGGGTTTGGAAAAATATGGAACATACCAGCACTTCAGCAACTAATTCCTCATTGGGGTGCAACAAAAGATCAGAACAAAGAAGATATGAGTGGTGAAGAAGAGGATGGGTATAAGAATTTACGAGACAAGATTAGTCTCATTTACACAGATGCCCCTCGTAGTATTACAGTTATTGATAGGGTAAGTAATCCTCTAGTTTTGGTAGCTACAATAGGAGAGAATAAATCACTAATTTAGTTCTCAAAAAATTATGATTTTGATTTTTGACAATTTAGTTTTTAAAAATAATAAATATCTCTGTAATTCTTTAAACTAAAAATGTTTGATAAAATGTATTTTAAAATAAGATTTTGCTAACTTCTGTCTTAAGACACATGTTAAGAATGGGAGCCACTTACATAAAGACATTTAAAACGTCTTTTTTTTAATATATTTTTTTAATAATTAAAATTTAACTTATATAATCAATCAAACTGTATTATTTTTATCAAAATTATACCAAATAAATTGGTTTG
>NC_029794.2:133563995-133567707 GCF_000816755.2 Arachis ipaensis
ATTGAATTATAATTTAGAATTTTCAAAATTAATATATATAATAAGAATATTTTAGTCATTTTTTATAATAAGAGTATTATAGTCATTTTCTATAAAAAAATTAATTTAGATCAGTTCAACATTTAGTTTATCAATTTTTTGGTCAAATCAATTTATTTGGTCGAATTTTGACAAAAATAACATACTTTGATTTTTTTTGGTGACTATACTTTGATTGATTTTATAGGTTGAATTTTAATTATTAAAAAACGTCTTTAGAAAAAACGTTTTAAGCGTCTTTATGTGAGTAGCTCCCGTTAAGAATACTATAAAAAAAAATATTTTATTAAATAGCTAAATCTTTAAAAAATATTTTATCAAATTTTAGTAGTGAGGAGTTCTTATTTGAACTAAAAAGTTGATGGCTAATTAAGGTAACCCACATTTGGCATCTAATTTAATTTTCAGTCCAAAAATGTGATTTATTTCATGCTAATTCTTTTCATGATTTCATGAAATAAATGTTTCCTTGTATCAGGGTAGAAGAAACTCATTGTCAATTGGAAGGATCGGATTGGACGAGATGTACCTCTTCAGTCCTGGCTCAAAAGTTGAAATTTACAGCAAGTATTCTTACATATTGGTTGGCCAAACTGCCATTCTCAAACCAATAGTAGTAAATCCTCAAGATGTTTGGAACGGAGGGCAATACATACACAATCCAAATCTATAATATGATGCTTAAGCTAAGCTTATATTACAATTAATAGAAAATTATGATTCATGTTTGCAATTTTGGTTTCTCTTTTGAATTTTTATTTCCATTCGATATTTGTATATAAAATATTTACTTTGACTTAATTATTAAAGTATTATACTAATTCTAAACCATACACAAGTACACAACCACCTCACATTTTTCATCTCATAGTAATAAAATTGCAAGTTGATAGGATGTATGATATAAAATGAGTCACTTAAATATTTTTTGAGAAAATAATCGTTTTGGTATCTAAAAGATTCTTTGACAAATTTGACAAAATGAACTTCTAAATATAAGTTTTGTTTGACAAAACAGCCTAAACATCTCGAGTGATAAGCTAACAGTTAGCCTGTTTTGTCAAACAGAGCTAATATTTGAGGTTCATTTTGTCAAAAACAAATATTGAGGTTCGTTTTGTCAAATTCAGAACCTTTCAAGTGCATAAATGACTATTTACTCATATTTTTCTTTTTGTTTTCCTAAATTGTGACTTTGTATAGAAAATCAAGAGAGAAGTGCTCAATTTTATTTGATCCTTTACATCTACATTGAACTTACCAACATTCAGTTGGAATTGACTGATACTTTACATAAAGGTATACCTAAAATGCTCTTAAAATATAAGTCTGTAAACAAGGAATGAACACATTATGTAGGAACAAGATAATGACCATCTTCCTGATTGGTGATCCATAGTAATGGAGTAGCCATTGCAAGAAGAGCAAATGAAAGGCCACAAACCACTTTATATTTAGTCTTCTGAAATGGTTTTCGAATGCGAACCGTCTCAATGTTATCACTATTTTCAGGAGGCACCTGCAAAGCAGAACCAACAGGAATGTCATCTGTTGGTGAGACTGGTTCTTGCCCATCTTGGAACTCATCATAATCAAATAAGCTTCCGTTTGGATTACAATCACAGTTCACATAGTCTGTGAAACAGTTTTCGTCATGTTCGAAGTTGGATCTTCGGCTCCTCTCCACATTGCCGGTCGATAGACTCCTGACCCTTCTGCTCTGCCTGTTGGAGCAACACGAAGTCTCGGCATCTGGATCTTCTAGAGAGTGAATGAGCTTCTGAGGGGTCATAAAGTTGTTCATGGTGTCGGAATTAACTCCAATCTGTGATCTCTGAGTACAATAAAGAAAACAGGAATACTCTCAAACTCTTGGCAACATAAAAATAAATGAAAAGTTTCAATTAACCACAAAATCACACATTCTGACTTGAGATGTATACACACGGAAAGGTTATGCTAAATAATTGTACATTCAATCTACACATTGCAAGGTATGAATTTGTCTCTTTTTTGGTAAATACTATTCAAAAGAACCTCTGTTCCTAATTTCTTCAGCCACCTTTTTATGAAATATGAATAATGAATACTATCAGAGACAGAAACACTTACTCGGGGACTTGTGGTGGTACTTCTGGATACTCTATGACAAGAATTCATGTTCACGAAACCAGCAAACTCGTCTGATAAATTTCTTGCTTGATTACAAAACGGATTCTCAGTGTGTCCCGACCAGGCATTTTCCTGAGCTACAGCTGAGAACAAACCATCTCTGAGAGACACATCAATCCGTCCATTTCCTTGACTCCAAAGCTTCCGGTTCACACCCCTTCGACTATATTTTGAGTGCTGCGAAGGTTGACTCGCTAAAATAGGAGACTTCACTGCATATTCATATCCAGGAAAAAAGTCCAAGGTTTGTGGTTCTGGTGAAATACATGCAGTAGGAGAATGATCTTCATCACCATAAAAACTATCTGCCTCCATACAGTCACTCCTAAAATTTGACCCTGTTACTGATGCAGGACTCTTTACACATGATTTTTTGCTTGCCGTAATTCTCCTGGCAGTTTGCAGAGCTTCATACGCAGCATCTTTGACACATGCCATGTTGTCAAATTGACAGATCTCCATCTTCTCAATTATCTGTTCTAACTCTGAGAAAATACTCCTAGAGTCTATACATTTCATCAACAAGTTCACCATTTGAATGGCTGCAAGTCGCTTCTGAAAATTCGCCTCCAATATCTCAGCTCCAGCATTTAGTATTCTTAGTCCTGCTTGTATGAGTAGTCTTGCATAGGCTTCAACAATCAAAGGATTGGACTTAGCTAAGGACATAACCAAATCCATGTGTGCATTGGCCTGAGACTTCCCCTCTAACGCCGCAGCCACATTCAGGCAAACCTTGTTAACCATTTCATCGGAGGCAAACCGCCAGTTGTCTGAATCCACTAGAGCCTTCAAGCAGAGCGCAGCACCGGAGGTCAAACACTCCTGAGTACTCGAGAGTCCATCACATAGAGGCTTACAAAGCGAACAAATTATGTTCCTCTTCTTGTCTTCTGCGGTTGTTGGGTCAATTCCATATCTTGCAATAGCTAGAACCACCTTTGAGCAAGCTTCCTGAATCTGTAAAGATCCTGCGCTTGATGCTAAGGTCTGAACTATGGATTGCATAATACTACCTATCATGGGAACAATTTTGACACTATGAACCTGTGCAAGAACTTCATAGAGAGAAACTGTGAGCTCCTTCGATAAGGAGCCGATTTTCGCAGTCTCGAAAACTTGTGCAACAAAGATCGGAATTGCCTCGATGTCCAAATCTTTCACATATGACTTCAATGATCTCATCACTGATTTGTAGCTATCTGGATCTTTGTCAAGATTTTCTAGCTCTCGCAACAGTGTTGGACTAAAACTTTTTCCCATTGCTTAATTAACTGAAGCAATATAACAAACACCATGAATACAATAGTAACAAAGTAAATTTCAAAAGCACCTACTTCCATCGCATGGTAAATATATTAATCATTTTGGGCATTCTATATTGCCGAATTGCAAGAAAATTTGGGATATTAACTGAAAGTGCTAACTCGAAACCCAGTACCTCATTTCTTCATCTTGAGATATTAAAAAAAAAAAAAAAAAAAAAAAAAAAAAAAAAACA
>NC_029794.2:133567895-133569959 GCF_000816755.2 Arachis ipaensis
TTCTTTTATTAAAAAGATTGCAAAACAAAACACACATAGAATTCAGAAAATGGATTCTCCAGTTAAAAAAAAAAATTAAAAAGAATAAGTTATAATTCAATCAAGAAGGAAACAGAAACACACCTTTACAGAGTAAGAAGGAATGTTTTTGAAGCTGTGTAATGTGAGTGTCACTGTCTGAAAGTGTTTTTGGGTTTCAACTTTCAAGTTTTCAAATGTAAGCGTTATTTTAGGGGTTTGTGTAAGAAAAGATTAAAAGAAACACGTTCTGTGTTTTCAATTTCTGGCTTTATATATACATGGAATGTTATATTTGTATTCATCAACTATTTAATGCACAATCAATTCATTTCCATTTTAAAAATTCTTCCTTGAAAATTCCACCGCTATCCTTTCTTTGGTGCTTAGTCAGCTTAGATTTTCAAAAGCAAAACTATCTAAATTTTGAATTTACAATATGTCTCACACTTGAATGGTTTTTTTTTTAGTATTTTTTTTGTTCTATCTATAAAATAAATAGTAAGAGATCATACTTAATTTTTTAAAATAAAATTCAAAATTTAGAAGATTTAAATCCATTAGAATAATAATACACTAATGAATATGAATTAAGAGTAATTACTATATTTTTTAAATAGGATCATTTCTGATATTTTAAAATACACAAAAAATCTCTAATATTTATTTTTGTTAGATAATAGAATCTTTTCCCATTAGTTACTAACAGTAAAATTTTNNNNTTAATATTTTTTAATAATTAAAAAGATTAATGAGATATTATTATTTGAAGATATCGGAGAATTTTCATTTAACATAAAAATTTTCACATCAATTATTAGAAATGTTTGTACAGATCCTTACAAGGTAACACTTTAAAACTTATTAACCATGTCATCTATCAAATTAAAATTATAAGCTTTGATAAACTACAAAATCAATATAGATGATTTACAAAATCTCAATGTAAAGTTTTTAATAGAGAAAATGACAAATAGGTCCCTCACCTTTTGTTCTGTGGACATTTTCGTCTAACCATTGAAAAATATTTTTAAGTCCCTGACTTTCACAAAACTTGGACGGATCAGTCCCTGACGGAGGCATTTGGACGAAGGGACTGATCCGTCCAAGTTTTGTGAAGATTAGAGACTTAAAAGTAGGGCTGGAAGTGAGCCGAGCTAGACCAAGCTCAAGCTCGGCTCACGAAAATTGAGCTTGGCTCACGGCTCGGCTCATTAACAATCGAGCTTATTTCTTAAGCTCAAGCTCGACTCACCAAAAGCTCACGAGCTGGTTCGAGCTCACGAGCTGGCTCAAATAAGAAACATAAATACATAATCTATAATTTTATATCAATAAATTATAACTTATATATTTTTAAAAATATTTGAAAAGATCAATTTTATATATTGTTTATCTATCAATAAATTATAAATTTTTTATTTATGTCCTATATTAAAATTATATGTAAAAAATAAATATAAATATTAAATAATTAAGATATATATATATATATATATATAATCGAGCCAGCTCACGAGCTAATGAGCTGAGCTTATCCAAGCTCAAGCTCGGCTCATTTAATTTATGAGCTCAATTTCAGGCTCAAGCTTGGCTCACCAGCTCACGAGCTTAGCTTATCGAGCTGTTAACGAGTCGAGCTCGAGCTGGCTCATGAGCTGGCTTGACTCACTTCCAGCCCTACTTAAAAGTATTTTTCAATGGTCAATGATGAAAATGTCTGCGGGGCAAAAGATCAGGGACCTATTTGTCCTTTTCTCTTTTTAATATTTTGTAATATTTGAAAAAGAAATATCTTGACAAATGCAAGTGTTTTGTTTATGTTTATTAGAAAATTTAGAAATTCAGTTGGTATAATGTTACACAAAATATACTTACAGTTAAAACTATGTGTCACCACAGTTAATAATTATGCAAAAAAAACACAATTTTTTTCACTTGAATTTTTTTTTTCTAAATTTATTTTATATTAATATCTTAGGAGTTTAGGTATATAAATAATGTAATGACCTTCATAATTCAATAACCTCTCAAGTTTAGTTATTA
>NC_029794.2:133570097-133590936 GCF_000816755.2 Arachis ipaensis
TATTTTTTAGTATATATTTTGTTATTTTTTATTTATTATATATTTTTCAATAATATTTATTTTTCTGATTAGCAAAAATATTATAAGACGTTGACTTTTGAAAAAAATTTAAATCATTTGAAGAGACTGTTGTAGAATTTTAAAATTTTTTTAGGTACTATTTTGAGATTTTTTAAAATTTTCGAGGAGTATTTTGTATTTCACTCTGGGAATTGATTTGTCCAACTCGCACATAGGGGTGTTCATCAAAAACCAAATTGTGGTTAACCGGTTAAAAAATCATAACTACATTTTGGTTAACCAGTTTAATAAAACAATTTTAAAAATTATATCCATATTTTTTAGAATTGGTTAACCAAAATCAAATTAAAAAAACCGATTTTTAATCGGTTAACCAAAACCAAATTAAAATCAAAACCTAATTTCAAAACCAAATTACATACTCTCTCTCTCCCTCTCTCCCCCTTCCTCTCTCTTTCTCTCTCTCTCTCCCTTCTTTCTCTTCTTCTCTCTCTCCTCTTTCTCTTCTTCTCTCTCTCCTCTTTCTCTCCCTTCTCTCTATCTCTCTCTCCTCTTTCTTTTCCTTCTCTCTCTTCCCCTCCCTTCTCTCTCTCTAAGAGAGGGGAGGGGGAGAAAGAGGGAAAAGGAAGAAAGAGAGAGAGAAGAGGAAGAGGAGAGAAAATGAGAGAGATGAAAAGAAGGAGATAAGAAAAAGTTACTCGTATCATTTAGAAAGAAATTTATTTATAGAAAATACTGAAAATAGATAAGAAAGAAAAAGGAACGAAAGCAATGGAAGGGATTTCATTATTTACAAATGTTACTCGTATCATTTAGAAAGAAAAAAAACGTAGATTAAAAAAATTAAATTAAAAGAAGGTTTAAAAATTTGGGTTTTTGTATGTAAAAATATTAATTTTTGTGTAAAAATCTATTTTTATATGTAAAAACCAATTTTATGGTAAGTCACAAAAAAAAAAAACCAATTTTATGGTATAAAAACCAATTTTTTAGTATAAAAACCGGTTTTTTCTATAAAAACCGATTATTTTTTAAAAATTGGTTTTTACTTTAATAACCGATTAAAAACCGATTTTGAATTTCACTAATCGATTAAAAATCGATTTTAAATTTCACTAACCGGTTAATAACCGATTTCATCATGTAAAATCAATTTGGTTAATTAACCAATACTATATTTTTGGTTAACCAAAAAACTGGTTTGATTTTTAGATTAACCAAACCATAAACACCCTTACTCGCACATATAAACACTTAACAGCTACATGTGAGAATCAACGTTCCACAATAACAGACTAATGGAGGGACACTATATTGTCTAACGGAAATAAATGTCGAAGACTTGTAAAAACCAGACCGACTTGTCTGGTTAGACCATAAACCGGGCACCTGACTGGTCTGAACTAGTAATTGGATCGGAGGCTCTTCAAAACCGGTGCAACCCGGTTTGAACTGGTACATTTTTTGTTAATAAAAACCGGTGACCCATCCGGCTTTGAAAAATCGGACCGGTTCAATGTTATCTTTATTGTTTTTCTGTTTCCTCTGAAACCCAAGAGGCCAAGACTCCCCCCATCCCCATCCCTAACCTCAATCATCTCACACCAAAGCACAGACACACAATGTCAAAGTAGCAGCGGCCTCTCATTCACCGGCCGCGTCTCCGTGCCTCTCATCAGCAGCTCTGCCTTGTCTCCGCACCCGCAGTTCTTGCGCACCCGCCTTCTCGTCTTCTCTGCTTCTGGCCTTCTCTGACTCCGCCTCTTGCTTCTGTTGCATTGTCGAAGCTGAGCTAGGTTGCAAGGGGTGAGCTTTACATTTTTTTTATTTTGGTTTATATATGAATCTGTTTCCTTTCTCTTCTAGCTGAGCTTTATTGTATATTAATCTGTAATTAGTAATTACCAGAAGGAAGTTCATTAATAGAGGGCAGCAAAGCTAAAATCTAGATTGCTCTATGCTAATATTTTCACCTTTGGAATGAAACTTTGCAACATTTAACAGACTGGTTAATTAGGTCCAAATCATAATTTATGGGACAATTTAGAGCAATTGAGTAGTCATATGGAAAAAAAAATAGACAGGATTTTGTTAGAAAACAAAATTAACCTTTGACTGCCAATCATCATCATAAGACAATATCATTGTTCACTTGCAAGCTAGGATTTCATAGGGGAATGAACCTGTATTTGTATGATCATTTAAATGATTTCATTAGAGGACATTGTTATACTAAAGCAGTTAAGTATTGATTAGTTTCTTGTAATATTTTTATTAATTTTCAGGAAATGGAGAAGACATTCAAGTATTGAGGTATGAGCATGGGCAGAAATATGATCCACATTATGACTACTTCCCTGACAAAGTTAATATAGCTCGAGGTGGACACCATCTTGCAACTATTTTCATGTATCTCACTGATATGACCAGTAGTGGTGAAACAGTATTCCCCAATGCAGAGGTTTGTATAGTAATTGATGCACTACATTCCTCCTAGTTATAAATTTATTACTGAACAACCATTACAGTTCATTTCAATTTGAATAATTATATCTCTAGTTATACCAATCTTTTTAACATGTGATCTGAATTTTAAGTTTTCTTATTATTTTGTATTTTTTATTTATGTAGGACTGAACCAACAGTTCAACTTGTAACCAGTAATAAGTTGAACCAGTAATCTAGTGACCCAGTAGTTTAACCGATTTGATCACTGATTTGGTTTTTACAACACCAAAACCATTTTTCACCTTTCTCCAAAATTGTTGTTGACTAGATTAGAAGAAATTTTTTATTTATCCAATTTTTTGAAAAGGTGAATTCTGAAATAATATCATGCTTTTCTTAAAAAACAGGAGTTGCCGATTACCAAAATTTTCCTTAAAAAAAAAAAAGCAAATTTAGGTCCCAGAATAATTAAAGATAGGGTTCTTCTCATCTTCACAGAATAATCTCTGTCTTCCAATTTCAGCGCTGGCAATAAGCTGTGTTTGGAACACAAGATTCTGGTTAAGCTAGGAGGTTGTGCTGGAGGTTCCCGCCGATGGTGGCTCAGTAAGTGCAAGGCCTTATCATTATTGTTTGGTGCCCCATTGCATTAAACTTTTTAGCATAGAGTTTGGAGTGCGATATGGAATGAGAATTCAGGATGAGTTTTTTCATTTCTTTTGGAAGCATGTTGAAATTCAAAGTGGTTAGAGCCTTGTGTGGATTTTGTTATCAGTGAGGGTGATGTTTAGAGGAATTATTAGATGCTAACCCACCAATAATCTATGCTTCCTTCCCCCCTCTCTCTCCGAGGGTTCTTCTTCACATGCCCCAAATCCTATTCTTTCCCGAGGAAATGTATGCATCAATTTTGCCCCAACCCCATTCCAAAGAACTGTAAGGTAATGCTATTTCAACCAAAAAGTTCTGCGCTTGGTTATAATCATGCTCTTTTATGTTGAAAAGTTGATGTCTTTTAAGTTTCTATATGTAGCTACTAAGCGGAGCAGTGAGTTTAGCTGCCTTCAACAACACTGTAGTGAGCTATGTGAATGGCTATGATGAACTTCCTGAGAGGAAAGGTGAAGAAGCGGGTTCGGAGGGATTTGACTTCTTGCATCTCATGGAAGAACGTGGCCTTCGTGCAAATTCACAAACCTTTCTGTGGTTGTTAGAAGGATGTATTAATTATGGATCATTTTCTGATGGTTTGAAGCTTCACGGGAAAATTCTAAAGATGGGTTTTTATTCAGAGCAGGTGTTGTGTGATCGGCTGATCGATTTGTATCTCAAATTTGGTGATTTGAAAGGTGCAGTCAAGGTTTTTGAAGATATGCGTGTTAGACCTCTGTCTTGTTGGAATAAGATTATTCATAGATTTGTTGTGGAGAAATTTAATTGTCACGTTCTAAGTTTGTTTCAGCAAATGATGAAGGAAGAGGCGAAGCCTGACGAGAAGACTTTTGCAGGGGTTTTGAGGGCATGTAGTGCTGATGTTCCTTTCTATTATGTGGAGCAAATACATGCCAGGACCATAACTCATGGTTATGAAACCAGTCCATGGATATGTAACCCTCTGATTGATTTATATTTTAAGAACAACTTTGTAAATTCTGCTAGGAAGGTCTTTGATGATATACAGAAGAAGGATAGTGTTTCTTGGGTTGCTATGATCTCTGGTTTATCGCAATGTGGCTATGAACAAGAAGCCATTCATCTTTTTTGCCAGATGCATACATCAGGATTCTGCCTTACCCCGTATATATTTTCGAGTGTTCTAAGTGCCTGTACAAAAATAGGATTTTTTTATTTTGGAGAGCAGCTCCATAGCCTTGCTCTGAAGCAGGGATTCTCGAAGGAAATATATGTCTGCAATGCCCTTGTGACGTTGTATTCTCGATTGGGGAATTTGATATCTGCGGAACAGATTTTCAATACAATGTTAGAGAGGGATGGAGTTTCATATAATTCACTCATCTCAGGTCTAGCTCAACAAGGATATGGTGACAGGGCTTTAAAGTTGTTTAAGAAAATGCATCTCGATAGCCTCAAGCCAGACTGTGTCACAGTTGCAAGTCTTTTGAGTGCCTGTGCATCAGTCAGAGATATTCTGAAAGGAAGACAACTCCACTCATATGTAATAAAGGCAGGAATGTCGTCAGACATAATCCTGGAAGGTTCACTTCTTGATCTTTATGTTAAATGCTCGGATATAGAAACTGCCCATGATTTTTTCCTGACAACAGAATCAGAAAATGTGGTGCTGTGGAATATGATGCTCGTGGCTTATGGTCAGTTAGACAATCTAACTGATTCAGCTCAAATATTTACACAGATGCAGATGGAAGGCATTGTACCTAATCAGTTTACATATCCAAGTATTTTGAGGACTTGCACCTCGTTGGGAGCCCTTGATCTAGGAGAACAGATTCATACTCAAGTGCTTAAAACTGGCTTTCAGTTCAATGTATATGTTTCAAGCGTCCTTATTGACATGTATGCTAAACATGGAGAACTAGTTACTGCCTTGAAAATCCTTAGGAGAATAAAAGAGAAAGATGTTGTTTCATGGACAGCCATGATTGCTGGTTATGCACAGCATGGTATGTTTACTGAAGCTCTTAACCTCTTTGAAGAAATGCAAGATCAAGGGATTCAATCTGATAATATAGGATTTGCAAGTGCAATTAGTGCATGTGCAGGTATCCAAGCACTTGATCAAGGACGGCAGATTCATGCACAATCATGTGTCTCTGGTTATTCTGATGATCTTTCAATTGGTAATGCACTTGTTAGTCTTTATGCTAGGTGTGGGAAAGTACGAGAAGCATATATTGCTTTCGATAAAATATTTGCCAAAGACAATATATCATGGAACTCATTGGTGTCAGGTTTTTCACGAAGTGGATATTACGAAGAAGCACTGAAACTATTTGCTCAGATGAATAAAGCTGGACAGGAAATCAATTCATTCACATTTGGCTCTGCAGTTAGTGCTGCTGCCAATGTTACTAATGTTAAACTAGGGAAGCAGATTCATGCCATGATTAAAAAAACTGGTTATGATTCAGAAAGCGAGGTTTCTAATGTTTTAATCACGTTATATTCAAAATGTGGTAGCATTGATGATGCTAAGAGGCAGTTCTTTGAAATGAATGAAAAGAATGAGGTTTCTTGGAATGCTATAATTACAGCTTATTCTCAACATGGCAAAGGATTTGAAGCTCTAAGCCTTTTTGAGGATATGAAACAGCTTGGTGTATTGCCAAATCATGTTACCTTCGTTGGAGTTTTGTCTGCATGTAGCCATGTGGGTTTGGTGGATGAGGGAATTAGCTACTTCAAATCAATGAGTGAAGTACACAATTTAATTCCAAAGCCTGAACATTATGCATGTATCGTGGATCTTCTTGGGCGGTCTGGTCTTTTAAGTCGTGCAAGGAGATTTATAGAGGAGATGCCAATTCAACCAGATGCAATGATCTGGAGGACCCTTCTAAGTGCATGTATTGTTCATAAGAATATTGATATTGGAGAGTTTGCTGCAAGACATCTTCTAGAACTGGAACCCAAAGATTCAGCAACATATGTTCTGCTTTCAAATATGTACGCAGTGACTGGAAAATGGGGTTGTAGGGATCGGACAAGGCAAATTATGAAAGATAGGGGGGTCAAGAAGGAGCCTGGTCGAAGTTGGATAGAGGTTAACAATTCAGTTCATGCATTTTTTGTTGGTGATCAGAAACACCCTCGTGCGGATATGATATACGAGTATCTCAGAGATCTGAATGAACAGGCGGCTCAAATCGGTTATGTGTCGCAACACAATAACCTTTTGAGTGAGGCAGAGCGAGGTCAAAGGGATCCAACGCAAATTATTCACAGTGAAAAACTGGCTATTGCTTTTGGATTGCTTAGTTTGTCTAGCTCCACTCCCATCCGGGTTTTCAAAAACCTACGTGTTTGTGGCGATTGCCACAGCTGGATTAAGTATGTTTCCGTGACAACGAATCGTGCTATTATTGTAAGAGATGCTTATCGCTTTCATCATTTTGAAGGTGGTGTTTGTTCGTGTAAAGATTATTGGTAAGGAAGATGGTCAACGAAATGAACATTCTGGATTTTCGTTATGCAAACTGCTTATGAAAAGATTCACATAATAATCTTAGCATTTCTCCCAAATCTGTGGTAAGGCTATATCTTTTTGAGCTACACATTTTACCTTTCATGAGAAAAAAATTCATTATTTATATGTTCTCTACTTTACAGGTAGTTAACAGGGTATCCTATGAGATGTGTATGATCCAAGGCTGTAGGGTGTGAAGGGAAAAGGATCATGGAACTATGGAAACCTAAAATTAAATTGCTCCTTAGCGATTGTAACAGTACACACAGATGGATAGTGATGGAATATAAGTAGAGCAAGCTTCATGCCTCATGAGAAGACTCATTAAATTGTTCATATAAATCATCTTGTACAAATTTGTTTGAAGCCAAATGTGAATTTCAACTTGTAAAATTGTAAAACTTGTTACTATAGTAGGCAACCACTATAGTATTACTGTAAATTGATCCATTTAATTTAACAATCATGGTATAAATTTAGTTGTTTTATCATATTGAAATAGAAAGGGGAGATATGGAATTACAATTTAGTTAAATAATTGAAGCATGGAATTGATTTGATTTAAAGCAATCGAAATTAGACAAAAAGAAAAGCAATCGAAAGTCCAAAGTCCAAACACTGCAAAGGAGCCATGGCTTCACCAGCACAGGGACAGGGCGGTACTACTTCTTCTTCCACACAAACCCAAACTCTTCCGTTTCCTCTTCCACTGCAAGATAGGGTGGCTATAGTGACTGGCTCCTCACGTGGAATCGGTCGTCAAATCGCCCTCCACCTCTCTTCACTCGGAGCCCGACTCGTACTCAACTACTCCTCTTCCAACTCCTCCCCAGCCGACTCACTCGCCGCCCAAATCAACGCTACGTCCGCCTCCTCTGCGCTCCCGCAAGCCATCGTAGTCCGCGCTGACATCTCCGACCCCACTCAGGTCCGGCACCTCTTCGACTCCGCCGAGAACGCCTTCAACTTGCCGGTTCACATCCTCGTCAACTCCGCCGGAACCCTAGATCCCAAGCAGCCCTCCATCGCCGACACCTCCGACGAGAGCTTCGACCATGTCTTCGCCGTGAACGCCAGGGGCGCCTTCCTGTGCGCGCGGGAGGCGGCGAACCGGCTGAAACGCGGCGGCGGGGGGCGGATCATACTGTTGTCTTCGTCGCAGGTGGCGGCACTAAGGCCGGGGTTTGGCGCGTACACGGCCTCAAAGGCGGCAGTGGAGGCGATGACGAAGATCCTGGCGAAGGAGCTGAAGGGGACCGGGATCACCGCGAATTGCGTGGCGCCGGGGCCGATCGCGACGGAGTTGTTCTTCAGTAGCAGGACGGAGGAGCAGGTTCAGAAGCTGATTGAGGAGTCGCCGATGCAGAGACTTGGGGAGACCAAGGATGTGGCTCCTCTGGTTGGGTTTCTGGCCT
Source organism: Arachis ipaensis (assembly GCF_000816755.2). Classification (NCBI taxonomy): domain Eukaryota; kingdom Viridiplantae; phylum Streptophyta; class Magnoliopsida; order Fabales; family Fabaceae; genus Arachis; species Arachis ipaensis. The sequence goes on from NC_029794.2 coordinate 133,578,147, forward strand.
CTGATGCTGGCGAATGGGTCAACGGTCAGGTTATTCGAGTCAACGGCGGTTACGTGTAAAACGGTTATGGCTTTGGTCCTTATGCCTTTCACCAAGGTTAGTTATGATGACAGTTACGGTTTGTTATAGTTGGTTATCAGTCCGTTATGCTGACCTGTCAATTTCAATTGTTCTGTTGCTCTGTCAAGTGAAAACTTAAGGCATATGGATTTTGTATCATGTTATTTACACCAGCACTTAATTTTTTTTTGGTGACTAAATAGAAAAGAAAGAAAAAAAGAGACAAAACCAAATTAATTGGCTAGGGTCATATCTAAATCTATTAGATGTTGAAGCTCACTCCATGGTTGGCTCCAATTCGAGTGAATGTCCGCCACAGAAGCAGCTGCTTTAGCCATACAATCTGCAACACTATTTGCAGTCCTCTGAATTAAAAGAATAGAGACTCTCCAATTCCAATTCATAACCTCCTGTATATGTTTTGCCAAATCCCATTCCGGAATATCCTTACCAAGCATTCTTTGGTTTACCAAGAAAAGAGCTTCTAAACAGTCTGTTTCACAAATAACCTCACGAAATCCACTCTCCCAAGCAAGAAGTAAGCCTCTCCAAATTGCATATAATTCAGCAAAAAGAACACTGCACACTTCGACTTTCCCAGTGCAACCTTTCAACCAACATCCATCAGGATTGCGAATGATACAACCAAAACTAGCATAGCAAGAAGGAGCAAACCAACTAGCATCACAATTCAATTTAACAGAATAAACTGGAGGTGGAATCCAATGCAAACAAAGTGAAGGAGGAGACAGAGATTGATGCATAGCAAAAATAGTGTGAAACTCCCTTACTGAACTACGAATCAAACTCACCACTTTACTAGCACTCCATGAATCATCTATATTAAATAAGTCATGGTTCCTGCTTCTCCAAATCCACCAGATGGTCGAAAAGAGAAGAAAAATATTTTCACTCCTTGCACCTCTATAGAGCCAATCATGTAAATTCGAGTTATCTGAATACAGGCCTAAAAGGTTCCAGACCTCCTTGGCACTAGGGCACTCCCGAAGACAATGAAGAATTGATTCAGAACCATTCTGACATCGTTGACAGGTGCTAGATAAAGCTAAACCACGACCCAAACGAAACTCTGCTGTAGGAATAGCATTATGAAGACTGAGCCAAATCAAGAACTTGTACTTCTCAGGAATATGCAGTCGCCATATCCACAACCAATTATCATGCTCATTCCAGTCAAACTTTCTTTTGGCTAGCCAACTATACCCACTCCTAGCTGAGTAAAGTCTAGAAGATGCCACACCCCACGACCAACCCGAACTCTCTCCAGCATTCAAATCTGGATTATAAGCATTCAAACGCTGTTTGACATCTTCTAGAATGATAGAGAAAATATCATGGAGATTCCATTGACCATCTTTCCAAACGTCTCTAATGGTTAAATCAGAGTCAGATATATGTACAAAAGGGACATCTTGAGCAATTGGACCCTCAATACTCCAATTGTCAAACCAAAAAGATTGATAATAAACAATCAACCTCAACCTCTTCCGTTGTACCAAAGAGATTCTTGTAAAAAGAGAGAGCTTCTTCCTGGAGAATATCTGGATCAGTAGACCAAGACCCATCTCTAACATATAATCCATGTACTCTATTATGGTTTCTACGTACCAAAGTCTGAAGATGAAAGAATTTAGTGTTTCTATCCCCATACTTGACCCACTGCTCTCTAGATTTCTGGTACCAAAAAAGTTCCTCTTGCAACAAAAGCCTATTGCAATCTTCCCTCAATTCAGCTTCTTTAATTCTCAGAGATAACACATCGGTAACCTCCAAAGATTTGTAAGTTATTTAATGTCAAAATATCTTTTATAAAGCTCTGTGAGAAGAAAAATAAGCACCTGTACTCTCATCTGGTGCCACAATCTCATTAAAATCACCAACGGCCATCCATGGTCTAGTATGGCCTGAATTAATAGAACGCAAATGATCCCAAAGCATACATCTTTTTTCGAATTGAGGACTCCCATATACTGCACTACAAAGCCAAACTAAGTTACCCACACTCACTTTTACTGTGATACATTGGTCAATTTGATCAATAACCACACAAGAAGCAATAGCAATAGAAGATAGAAACCAAATGCCACCCCTGTGTCCTACTGCTTCCTCAATACCAACACAATGAAAACCCAACTTATCCCAAAAATTCTTCAAATTATTAAACATGGTATGAGTCTCAAAGAGAAAGAAGAAAGATGGTTTATATATTCTCACCAAATTTTTGCAATGCACACGGGCCATCTTGTTAGACGCACCCCTCACATTCCAGGCTATGATATTGAAACTATCCATAAAAACAGCAAAAAGAGAGCTCCAATAACAAACTCGAGACTCAACATGATGTCCCTGTCTTCGACGATCCTGCCTTTAATGGACTCTCAAGTTGCAGCCCAAATTTCTCCGTCGAAACTTGTACCATACCCGCCGTCGATGCTCCATCCTTATCTACTGGTGAATTCTGCAAAGAGTTTGGGCGAGGACGCTTTCGCACAGTGCCATTTGTTGTCTCACCTTGCTGCTGATGATGAACATTATGCCAGGTCCCCGAAGAAGCCACACTAACCGGTTTTCCAATATTGATGCCCCTACTTAATTTTACTTTGGATCCAGTAGCATGTGTTACCAGATTGGTAATCCAGAAATTCTAATCCACACTAAAGTTTCTCCAAAACAGTTTTCACTTGATCTAAACTCTTGATCCCATAGCTTCACAGCCACATAATTTCTCTCGATCATCCACGGACCTCCTAAGAGAACCTTTTCTCGCTCCTCAGCTACATCAAACTTCACAAGAAAGTAGTCAAATCCCACGTCCAATAAATCAAAACCTCCCTTAATCCTCCATACCGTTCGGAGTTTATGAGACAATGCAGTGTAGCTATAATGTTTACCTAGCACCTTAATCACTATAGCATCCTTATAAGGTTCTGCCAAGCAATTCTTAGCTTCTTGGGTAAACGTGACACTCGGTGGCAAGAGATCTCATTGCTTCCCAGAAACTACCGCAATGTTATCTCCCGATAAAGTTTCAACAAGTGAAAAAGCTTTAGCAATCTTGGAACCCACAACTTTGTCCCTGAAAGAAACCTTCAAAGGCTTAGAAACCCCTCCCGAAATATGATCCTCCTTTTCCCCTGATGCAATCCCTCTCCCGCTCTCCCCCTTATCTCTTCCGCCGATATTACCGGCTGCCTCACCGTGTTTCACCCTCAAAGTCTCTTCCCCGCTCACTCCACTGCTCATCTTCAATTTTCAAAATTGTACATAGTACGGAGTACGTACTCCCACTAAACCCTAAAACAACTAGTCACTTTCGTTTAATTTACACCGATTTCTTAATTGAGAAATCAAAATAGAGTTTTTGTTCTTCCAAAACTCTGAAACTCTTTCACTTCTTCTCATACTTCCCTCAGGTTCTCACCTTTTCTAACATATTCTTTCAATTGCCAATTCTTGCTCTCTCTCCAATTTTGATGAAACCACAATTACCTCTATTATTCGTGCATAACCTTTGTTGTGAAAAACTTTAGAATCTTTGACAATGGATTTGTTATATATTTATTAAAATAAAAATTTCACTAATAATAATCATGAGCTAAATCATTTCATAAAAGAAGGTAAATTTGCACCAATTGTTAAATTTGATCACTGATTGAAGAACAACAAAGAATACTTATCCCACTAGATAGGATCAGCTACATAGATCAAATAATTATTGGGTCCTATTATCTATCATGTCTGCCATGAAATATTGAGAATTTAGGTTTCTTGAATTTAGGAATTAGGCTTCTTAAAGTTTTAGGTTAGGATTATTAACAATTTGAGGTAAAATATTGAGGATATAATTGTATTTTGGTCCTTCTCCATAATTTTCATTTAAAAAGGTTTATAAAACTTTTGATGTAATTTATTCTTTTTAGTAACATAATTCCATTTCAACAATTTAAAAGAATGAATTTCCTAAACTACTCGCCACACGAGTGTGTTTTCACCTGGGTAGTGTATTGTGTGATCCCATGTGATTTTTCCGCGCCATGTGAGGTGTGAGGTGTGACGAGTGAGAGATTTTCTTTTATTTTTCAATGGAAACTCAGGTTAACTTCACGTGAAGTTGATAGTTAAGAGTCGTTAAATAATTTGACATGTTTGACTAAATTATCATCTAACAACTCTCAGTTATGCACCTGAGTCTCCACCTTATTTTTCTGGTTGAATTGTTTAACTAAAATTTTTGTTTTTGTTAATTAAATCTTGTGTATGCTCCTAAATGCTAATTTTCCCATATCTTTCTTTTTCTTTTGTTATGAAATAGAGTGGCTTCCACACAAAGCAGTTCCAAGACATGTGAGGAGTGAAATTAAAATAGTTCACGAACTCAGAAGTCAAATGTATGGGAAATTTCTGACTTTTGAAAGCCATCAAAGGCACAATACTCATCAGATCTACAAAATTCTTTATTAAGAGAACAAATCTGCATCTCTTGTTAACAATATATGCCTAAAAAAATAGAATCATGGCTAATGCAATAAATAAGAAAGCTACTGCTGATGAGGGTGTCAAAGAAGAAGATGATGAAGGGTTTATCTGAATAATAAAGTCGCAAGTGGGAGTAGAAATATTCTTCATAGTAATTTGGGCTAAGCCTTCAAAATTGCAAGCCATGTCGTTCTGATTTTGCGCTTGGTAGTACATATTAAATGCATATGAGGCATTCCCATTAGCATCAAGATTGTTGCATGAAGAACCATATCCCAATGCAGTGCAATCCGCAAATGTGCAAGCATAGTTTATATTATCAGCTAGTTTGCTAAGATCCGTGGCATCTGGATTGAACATGCACCATTTTGGGTCCAAGTATATCACATTCTTAGCACCCACTAATATTTTGTTTTGACCTTGACCAGAAAGATCCATTGGGAACTTAGGTTGTCCATCGTACCTGTCAATTTGGTCAAACATGTTAAATCATCTAATTATTTTTAACTATCAACTTCACATCAAAACAGCTGTGAAATGATCAAAGATTTAAGTCAATACCGGAATATTCCCCAATGACGCTCAAAGTTGCCAGGAGCAATGCTCTTAGCATCCTCATCAATAAGGCCAAAGAGATAAACTTGAAGGTGCCCTGGTCTTAGAGGTGTACCTTTACTTGATGAAATCCTTGGAAGAAGTCCATTATAGAACCTTACAGCATTGGCCACGTTGGCATTCTTGTCTCCATCTGTGGGCCACCCTACTTCTCCAACCAAGATTGCCACGTCACCATACCCAACCCCTTTGAGAGCAGAAACCAAGGTGTCAAAATTTGCATCAAAGACATTGGTGTAAAGAACCCCATTGTCGTTTATGGGGTTTGATACCCCATCAAAGAAGGCATAGTCAAAAGGGAAATCATCATTGCCATAGAGACTCAAGAATGGGTAGATGTTAACGGTGAATGGTGCATTGTTGTTGTGCAAGAATTGCACTATTTGTGTCATGAGATCTGATATGTCAGGCCTAAAAGTTCCTGCCGATGGAACAGGGTTGTTCTGTGGGGATTGGTACACGTCAGCATTTAAGGGCACTGTGGCCTTTATCTTCTCCCCCATCCCAGCTTCATTAAGGGCATTTTGTATGTTCTGTAGGGCAGGCAATGTCACATTCAAGAATGAATTGTTGTATGATTTCAAGAATGGTTCGTTCCCAACTGCTACATATCTGTAGTACAATATGCATAAATATTATGGTCACTTAATGCTTGTAAACTCTTTTAATTCAAAAAGTATATGATTAGTGATGATCAAATTATTATTATAGGATGATTCAGAAAAGTTTGTATGTTGGAGAAATGAAGTGGAAGATGAAGATTAGATCAAAAGCAAAGAAAGAAAAGAAGTTAATCACCTTTGTTGTAAAAATAAACCATTTTGCAAAATATTAGCTTTTCTAAACTTTTGAAGAGATGCTTTAAAACAAAAGAATACTAATACTAATACTACTACCAAGATGTAATTAGAAGATAGAGAAGTAGCATTAGAATCAACATTTCGAGAGAACATAAGATGAGATAAAAAAAATATCACATCCAACTCAAAGGATTTCTCATCTTATAAACTCGTTTTTTTTAATGTGGGACTAACTTCATGTACTACTCGGACTTGCAATTGTTAATAATTCATAGATACAAATTAAAAGGAAATAATGAACTGACTTGATGTTAACTCCACCCTTGAAGTTGTAACTGGTAACATTCTTTCTGACCCACTGAACAGCTCGATCATAGCTAGTCATGGCAGCAAGCTGGTCATTGGGAATGGCAACCATAACTTCAATCCCAGACCCAGCAAGTGCACTCATGATTCTTCCATCTGCATCAAACAGTTTCACTTTCTCTATTCCATTGTCCTTCATCATCTGCACCACTGTGTCTGCTCTCAATTGCTGTGTAGCTTGTGTTCCCCAATTCACTCCAACCCCTTCCACACACCAACTCATCATAATAATTATACTAATCACTTCAACAACTGCTTCTACCATAACCCATCTCTCAAACCATTTCCTCCCCATTATAATAATAATAAAACAACAGGTATTTTGTAAATACAAGAAAAAATTAACTGTTTAATAATAAGAAGTTAAAATAGGATGCCAAGTATTGAAAACTTTCCTTATATATGTTTAGATATGTAGAAGAAGAGGAAGAAGGAAAAAGAAAATAAAAGTAACCGTTTTACTAATGATACGCGAAACTTTAGCACACTTTACAACCCCACGATGAACTGAATGAGAATTAATAAGGAATTCGTCAAATATATGAGTTAAGAATTAAAAAGAAAGGAACTTTCTCTTTTGGTAATTTTAATTAATTACTTATTATTTGTTTACTCTATTGGCCTATTTCTACTTAACAGCGACAAACGTGGAACGCTCAAGAGACTAATAATAATAAAAATAATAATATAAACCCAGAAATAAAGATACAATCTTTTCATTTTATTTTCTGTTAGTTATAATAGAACCTTGTTTTTTTGCAGTGGACTGAGGAATGAATGAAGAAGTAAAAGTAGAAATGAGACGATCTGATAAAAGCTGAAACTTATAACAAGCAGCTATATATTAGTTTGTGAAATTAATGGAAGTGGGAATCACGAATAATTGAAGGAGAAAAAGAAAAGAAAAGAATGAAGTGTGTTTTGCTTTGCTTAGTGAAGATGGAGAAAAATGGAAGGTAGAAAGAAAAAGAAAGCGTGTGTTGTTGATATCATGGCCATGTTCTTCCCCCCGTGAAGCTGGGGTTTGGTTTCTTGAAATTGAAAGCGATGGCTTCTGAGTTTTAGAATTTACACAAAGAAGAGTGGGTCGAGGTTCTGGCTTGTCTCCTCTTTGATTCGTACTTCACGTAAAGTTGATAGTTGAGAACCGTTAGATAAAAATTTAGTCAAGTCGTTAGATAAAAATTTAGTCAAATCAGTTAATTACTTTTAACTATTAATTTCACGTGAAATATATAAATAAATAAAAATAAAGAATCACGTCCATTAAACGAGTGAAAATAATAATGGATAATAGAATTGATGGGGAGAGTGTAGAGTGTCGGCTTCCACATGAATGTGTTGCTGTTTACCAATAAATAAGGGTGTAAAGTGTAAATCTTTGGAGTCAGATGGTCGGTGATTGCATCGAATTCCACCTCACCATCAGAAAATGAGAAATTCTAAGAAATGTTACCTTTTCAATAATATCAGGTTAATTCCCGCTGTAATTTTTAAATTAAAATTATATTTTAGTTTATTCTAAAATTCATTCTTTGTGTGTAATTCAGGGAATGTTATTTGTCCTATTTTATACTTCTATTTAATTGCATCATACAAAAATATGAAATATAAAAATTAAGTTCTTCCAAATACAATAATATATGCCTTTGTACCAACGAACTATATCTCAATCGGCATAGTCTCTTCATACTTACTTAAAAGTCGCGGCTTCGAGTTTTTTTATTTTTGGTAAAATAAAAAAAAAAAGCAACATATGCATGCCTTCACATTCTAGGAAAGAAACCCTTAGGAATAGTTGGGATGAACCTATTTGGAGTGCCATCCAAATTTTCTCATATAATTAGTTGATTTAACTTTAAATAACTCCAATTTTCATATCCTTGGACTTCTTTATTAGATACTAGTATTAACTAAACGGAAAAAAAAATTAGTATGTCACAAAGAAAGAATAATCTTGTTCAAATTTAACCTTAAAAATACATAATATAGAACATGGAATGAAGGGTGGAAATTAACTACCTAAAAGAAACCAAACTAAAAACTTTGTAGTGTAACGGAGATTCTGGACATAATCTGTGATACCTGTACAAGGTTAACAATTTCCTCCTTAACAAGATTTCTTTTAAATTCTACATGTAACCTTCATTGAAAAAAGGGTTATTATTATGCACTAGGAGTAATTAGAAAGGATTATTGCTTAGAAGTTATGTTCAAAAAAGGGTTATGGAGAATGATAATAACAATAATAATATGAATGGGGTACAGTGGTGTAACATATGCTCAGAAATGGTGAATCCAATTACTGAAGCTGATAACAAGTGCCCCATTTGTGACACAGAATTTGCTGAGATAATAATGGATAACATAAGGGATCAAAGTGATAATTCTATTGATTTAAGGTCTACTTGGATGTTCATACTTTATGCTCCAATATTTCTAGGCTTGATGGGTGCAATTAGCCCTCTTATTCCCCCCGGCGGCGGCGCCACCCCTCCGGCCGGCGAAGACGAGACGGAGAACGAACTTATGCCGACGAGAAGAGGATCGACTAGTTATGTAATGCATCTCTTTCGAGGTCTTCATGTTAGGAGCTTTGATAATAATAATCGTAGTACTCGCAGTAGAAGTATAGACGCCAGCAACATGGTTGTCATTGATCCGTTTACGGACGGAGCCTTGATTTTTCGAGTTCCGAACATGAATCATCATACAACAACAAGCAATCAAAATGAGGGAACGAGCATTGGATCCTTCCATGAGTTTCTGGTGGGATCAGGATTTGATTTGTTGCTGCAGCAGTTGGCACAGAACGGAGGAAGTGGATATGGGAGTGTTGTGAACCCGCCAACAAAGAAGGCGGCAATAGAAGCATTACCGAGTGTGATTATCAATGAAGAGATTTTACAGTGCATGGTTTGTTTGGAAGAGATTGAGATTGGAAATGAAGCAAAGGAGATGCCATGTCTCCATAAATTTCATGGTGACTGCATAATCTCATGGCTTAAACCTCATAGTTCATGCCCTGTTTGTAGGTTTCAGATGCCTTTTGAGGATTTCACAGCTGAGACTAATTTGGAAGATAGAAACGATGGGAATCAAAATAGTGAGCTTGTCACAGGATCAAGAAGGAACTGGTTTCCAATGCTGCAATCCTTTAATAATTTTCTTCCACCACCTTGATCATGCACTTCCTCTGTCTCCTATGCCAAAACTTGTATATAAGCTCTTGTTAATTTTTTTAGGAAAATGCTATTTGTACACCAAAATCAGTCACTAAAATCAGCTACTAATGTATTTATACATGTATGATTTAATTTATTTTCAATATGTATTTGTATTCCAACATGTATTTTATATTGGTGGCTGACTTTGGTAACTGATTTTGGTATACACGTAGTATAATCCTTTTTTTTTTTAATATATATGTGTTAGGTTATTTTGCTTAGTGGAGTTTAATGTTCTTTTCAATTATGTATATAATTTCATTTTTGAATGTTTAATTTCATTATTTAGACCTAATTTTGGTAGCATTAATTTCCTACCTTATTTTTGTGGATTATTTTTGCTTAACAATTTAAAAATAAATGAAAGCAATTGTATGATATTTGTAATACAATATTTTCTTGGTTGACTTGCGTATAGTTATGTTTCCACCTTCATATGAATAATACATACATTTTTTTAATTAAAACAGGGCCTAAGCTCAAAGGAAAAAACATTAAAAGCCCATGTTTCCGCAAAACGTAACTGCCAAAATCGGGCCACAGTGAACAAAGTTGATCACCCAACCCAAAAAGATAAATTATTATAGAACATAACTGTCCTTCAACGTGGGCTTCGGCCCATCCAAGACAAAAGAAAATATTGTTACCCAACGGGATGTAGAAAATCCCCTTTGTTATTTATCCTTGACCTTACTCGTATAAACAAGAAAAAAAAAAAAAATTAACATGTGTGTTACTTTTTTGTATATTTTTTATAATATAAAAATTAAAATATATAAAAAAATACATAAAATATTTGTTCCAAAAATTACCTAAAACATTGATTTGGGTGTGAACGTGAGGTCCATACTCCAGACTCCCTATGAGGCAGTATCCGACTTATTCTTACACCGAGGTGCTGCTGTCTAAGTTCTTTGTGAGGAGGTGGGATGATACCTGCAAAAGACTCTTATGTTTAAGTTAATAAAGGTTTTAAGCAGAGTTTTAGTAAAATAGAATGTGTATATACTTGATAGGTGTCAGTGTATTTATAATAAGATCGTTAATCACTTTTTTTAGAGTAGTTCCACTTTTGTTAGTAGATAACCATTTCTTTTATCATAAAATTTTGTTGGGATCTATTTTTTAGGAGAGATAAAAATAATAAGATAAATTCAAAAAAAAACTTATTTAAATGAATAAAGTGGGACCTCTTATTGTGTGTTCGACCTCTTTAAATAAGTCGAATAAATGATAAAGACCTTTTTTTTGTGGGTCGACTTTTTTGTCTTGGTTAAATCTGACTCTATATTTTGGGACATGGAATAAACTATTATTTTTATACACAAAGAATAACATGATGATGGCATTGAAACAGTAGTATTTCCATGTATTCAACACAATTCAATCTCAATTTAGCAATTTGACTCTTCCTCTCATTGGACAGAATCTTAGCAAAGTACTTGCAATAAAATATCTAGATTCTAGACACAACCCTCCAATGTTACATAAAATGCTCAAACTCAATAACCAAAGTACACATATCACGTGGAGCTTGCTTCCTTCCAAATCACAATGCTATCTTGTATCTACTTTAATTTGCTTCTGATATCCAAGTTCTAAATAATAATTTTTTGGAATCAATATTAACATGATTAATATATGTTTGTAATAGGCATGGGGTTTATGGAAGCAAGGAAGGTCATTAGAGCTTTATAGTCAGATTTCTAAGTGTTCTCTCCTATTAATCCCTTTTTTTTAACAAAATAAATATTATACATTAATTTTTTTTTATTTTTTAGTATTTTAAGTAAAGATTAAATAGATATTAGAGAAAGTGTACAAATTTCTTTAATATGAAAAAAAAAATTAATACATTTGAGATATACCAACAAGTGACGATACAAATATATATATATATATATATCAAAGTCTCATAGTATAGTATACTCTATAGTTATATGCGGCTTCAAGGATCTAAATATTATTTTCATTAAGAAAAATAAATAAGTAAATAAACAAACATTTCTTTATAAAGAATCTTATCGCTATACCTAATTAATGATAAGCTACGCTTATACGCATATATTGTTATTAATTAGGTAAGACACCTACTTCTTTGTTTTCTTGTATATACAAGATATTCTAGAATAATACGTCCGAATATTTGTTTATTGCTAATTATATATAATTATTAATTAAAACGAGTATAGGTAAAACATTAAAATAATTAGATAAGAAGATAAGAGAAAATAAAATAAAATGAAGACTATTTGATGGAATGAATGAAATGGACATGAAATTAAAAAATAAAGAAAATAAAAATGTCATATGACATATGAATCGTTTTCACTAAGACACATGGTTATGTGATGGAGGTTTCTCATTGGTTGGTGAGCACCACACATCACCCTTCTCCCACCATGTTTCCATGCAACAAATCCGGTTTTTCTGATTCACAAACAAGCATATACCTATCATGATACTAAATTCTTTTCTTTTATAAAATGCTTATCAAACTTTTAACAATTCATTTTTGAATTTAATTTTGATGTACTTACTGTGCATCTAATCACATAAAGTCACGCCATAAAAAATAGGAGACCACTTCGATAAAGACATTAAAAATATATTTTTTTTTAAAACGTTTACATGTGTCATGATATTATTTGACATCTTTATTAAACCGGTTAATAATTTATTTTTAATAAACCAAAATAAAATCGGTTTATTATAGCAACAATAATAAACTCAATTGTCTACACTATAATTATTAGACCCGATTTAATCCGACCGATTTACATAATCTAAACCGAATTATATTTATTTTTTTGATAAAAAGACAAATATATTCCTGATTTTATTTAGAAAAAAACAGAAAACAAAAAACCATGATCCAGTGGATTATGTTGGTCGGTTCGACCGAATCGGATAACAATTGAGTTTATTGTTATTGTTATAAAAAAAATCAGTTTTATTCTAGTTTGTTAAGAAATTCAAAAATAAATTCATTAATACGTCCAATAATAATACGATACATAAGTGTCTTTATAAAAAGACATTTTATGCGTCTTTATGGGAACATCTTTCTAAAAAATAACTACTATTTTCATTGATCGCATGCGGATATAATTGTAGGACTGTAAAAAATATTTTATACTATAAGGCTCGTAAATTTAATTTTATACAACATAATTAATTAAAATTTAATAATGCAAATTAATATACATGTAAAATTGCTAAAAC
>NC_029794.2:133591053-133592691 GCF_000816755.2 Arachis ipaensis
ATTACTCAATATATACAAAACTTATATAGCCTTTGGTTCAAGCTTCATTTCATTTTCACAAACTTTCCGTTTTTTTGCAGTTTTTTCTCGCCATGAATGAAAAGGAAAGAAAGACAGCAAGATCAATTGGTGGTAGTGCATGCATTATTAAAACAAAAGAATAATTAATAAGCCAAAGAAGTCGCAACCACATATATATAATAACCAAAAGGCTGTTAAGTTTCCCTCAAGCATAAAACCACAATGAACTCTTTGCTTTCAATGGAGAGAAATGTGCACATGAAATCAAACAAAAAGTTTAGTTTTGATAAACTGGAAATATAAATTATATTTTTTTTTAGATAACTATTTATAATACTAATGTCATGAAATTACTCGTTCTAAAAGTTCAAGCCGATAAAAAGATGTAATATAAATAGTTATATTTTTAACATTTTTTTAAACAAGAGTTTTTTTTGAATTTGCTTGATTTTTTTATAAATCTTTTGTTTTTTATTTATCTTATGCTATTTTGACATAAAATTCTGATACGATGTCATAAAATTATTCATCTTAAAAGCTTAACTTAATAGAAAATGACAATATAAATAAGGGTAAAGTATATTTTTTGTCCCTAAGTTTGACAAAAGTATTAAACATATCCCTAAATTTTATTTTGTTTCAATTTTGTCCCAAAAATTTTTTATTTGCATCAAATATACCCTTAACGGCTAAATTTTCAAAAAATTTAAGACCAACCTAACAATAATGTATGAAAATTATGCTTGATTTACTTGTGTTGAGGGTTGTTCTTATGAAATTGTTGTTGAATTGGCCTTAAATTTTTTGAAAAATTAGCCGCTAAGGGTATATTTGATGCAAATCGAAAACTTTTGGGACAAAATTGAAACAAAATAAAACTTAGAAGTATTTTTAAAACTTTTGTCAAACTTCAGAGACAAAAAATATACTTTACCCTATAAATAATTATATCTCTAACAATTAATATAAAAAATAATTACTTTTATTAATGTAACTTTACGTAATTTAATATATTTATAAATTATTTTTATACAAACAGTATATCAAACTTAAATTAATATGTAGAAAGAGAAAAATGGTATAGAAAAAGAAAGAAAAGCAGCACACAGTTTAGGCAGAAAACAGCTCAATGCAAGCTGAAGGTGTGTAGTGTCTGTGTTGGTAGGCATGTGATGTTTCTTTGGGCATAAGATTCAGACGTTAGTCAAGAAACCTCTCCATTGTTGCTGTTCTTGTCACATAAACATGTTTCTAATTATTTTTATTAATTATTTTACTTGTTAAGCCTGATGAACTTTGTAATTATTACCCAGTCTCTAAATTCTTACCCTTTACCTTTTAATATTTCATAGGTTCATCAGTCCTCTCTCCTGGCCCAAGGTATCTTCTGACCGTGAAAATTTAAGAACATATAATTTTATATAAAGTTGATAATTGAGAATTGTTAGATGATAATTTAATAAATTTATCAAATTATTTAATAATTTTAAGTCATTAATTTCACATCAAGTTAACTACACCTAAATTTTTACTATTTTCTGCACGGATTTAGGAAAATTATTATCAACATATTATATATTTAATTTGTATTTAGCAGTTTAATTACTTTTTATTATT
>NC_029794.2:133592784-133593909 GCF_000816755.2 Arachis ipaensis
GAGAGGTATAATATAAAATATAGATTATAAAAAAAAATAGTATAAAATATTTTATAAAATTATTTAATCAAATTTTAATTTAATTTTTTTCATTATTCAAGTCATAGATATCAAAGAAATCTCGTTATTTTTATCAAGTATGACAATACGTAATTAGATATAAGCATCATTTTATATGCTTACATGAAATATTATTATAAGCATTAAATATATGGTGGAAACTCAAGTGCAGTCGACTTCAGATAAAGTTGATACTTGAGAGTCGTTAGATGATTTGACTAAATTTTCATCTAATAGCTCTCAGATATCAACTTCACATGAAATCGACTTTACCTGAGTTTTCATCTAAATATATATTATAATGCTAAAATCAATCACTGATAATATATATCTAATTGTTCTGTAATTCTTTTTTCTTATGATATTTTTTAATCCAACAGAATAAGAATTATTTTGTCGTAGATTTGAGTTCTATTTAAAAATTTATCGTTGTTGCATGCACAATACGAAAATTAAATTTTTGATATTTTTTAAAGTGGACTAATAAATTTAACCACTAAATTAACTCAAATTGGTTAATTGTTTCATAACTTTTAAGATAGATACTTTGGAGGGTAAGATAATGTTCTAAATGATCTGAATATGTGTATAATTAAATTAAATTACAGCGTAAATTGATGCAATTGTTAGGCTTTTAAGCATCTAAGCACATACAAGTAATAATAGAGAAGTGCAAGCAAAATAAATTAATGATGAAATTAGAGCATAGTATGCTTGTAGTGTACTTGAAACTTTGATCTATTAACTGCAGGCATGCCTTGGTGTGAGGCACTAAGCTAGCTGGCCAGAACTTTTAAATTGTAAAGTTGAAATAAGAAATGCACAATTTCTTTGGAATTAATGCTCTCCCTTCTGTTGGTGGGATGTCACATAGGCATATTCCACACACCATCAAAATTGTTGAGATGCAATAACAATAGCAGCATTCAAAGTATATGACTCCTAAATTTAGGTTAAAATCATTTGGAGTGCCAACAATTATTGTTTTATATCCATGCATGTCCATCATCAAAAGGTCATTCATGTCTACTATTTAGTTTTTGATATACATACAAAAGTACATAG
>NC_029794.2:133593992-133596683 GCF_000816755.2 Arachis ipaensis
AGCGTTACACCCTAAATAAATGACAATAAGTGCTCCATATACAAGAAGATTTACAACACGCAAAAGTTGGAATCATACATACAGTAACGATGATATGATGAGCAAAAATAATTATTAAACAAAAGAAAAGAATAAAACAAAAACACACTTACATATCAAAAGAATAATGTACATACATACAAGATCCACATTAGCTGTCTTCTATGAGAAAATCCTAAAACTCTTCTGACAAATCAAGTTTGGATATTACAAATCTATATATAGATATATCCATCCATGAACTATATAATATATATCATGCTGTTATGGAAGAAGGAAAATATGGTCACACAGTCAATCCTAAATTAAATTATAAATAGATAAAAACTTACATGCAGTTATCTCTATATAAATATAAAATTAATATTAAAAAATCGTTAGATAATTTAATAAATTTAACTAAATTATTATCTAACAATTT
The DNA here is from genome assembly GCF_000816755.2 of Arachis ipaensis. Lineage (NCBI taxonomy): Eukaryota > Viridiplantae > Streptophyta > Magnoliopsida > Fabales > Fabaceae > Arachis > Arachis ipaensis. Next base: position 133,594,453 of record NC_029794.2, read on the forward strand.
TCGAATATCAATTTTATATAAAGACAATTGCACGTGAGTCTTCATCTTATAAATATCATCAGAAATAATGTTTAATAATGTTTTGGTAAGAAGTTATAAATCCCAGAGGCCTAATTCCAAGTCAGAGAGAGGAGGAGCAACTACTTCTGATGATGATGATGATGGACCGTCGTACATTAACAATGCTCTAATATTATTATTATTATTCCTTATTCCCATCATATCTTTCTTGTTTTGCTGAATAGTAATATTATAATCTGATGATGATGCAAACATACTATTGACATAGTTGTTGTTGGTGGTGGTGGTGTGTTCATCATCATAATTATTAGAAGGATCCATGAGAGGTGGGAGAGAAGAAAAATCTACAAGATCATCATCTCCAATTGAGTTCATGTTCTTCATTATCCTAAAGAGGCCAGATGGAATAGTTGGGTTCAATTTTTCTGTTGTGTTCTTATGGAAAACCCTCGACACAACCCATTCCTCCTGCAAAAGAGAAAAGCAATCCTTGAAAAATACAATATTAAAAAATCAGGTGAAAACTCAGGTGCAGTCGATTTTACGTGAAGTTGATACATGAAAGTCTGTTGGATAAAAATTTAATCAAATCAGTCAAATTATCTAACGGCTCTCAGGTATCAACTTCACGTGAAGTCGACTGCAACCTGAGTTTCCACCTTTTGAGACTACATATATATAATTAGGTGAATATTCACGTATAGTTGTTATTTTTCTGTAAAGTTAATAGTTAAAAATCATTAAATAATAATTTAGTCAACGTATCAAATCATATAACAATTCTTAACTAATAGCTTTTCACGAACACAATTGTTGGTGAATTTTTACAAAAGAAATTGATGAGTACCTTAGCAGGTATAGGGAGGTTGTAAGTAGCAAAAAGGCCTTCCAATCTGAATTCATGCATAACCCAATTGGTTTTGTGTCCATTAGGGGCTCTACCTCTATAGAACACAAGGGTTTTCTTCATACCAACAAGGTTTCTCCCTTTGTAAATCTCTTTGTCTTTTCCGGTGGCCTTCCAATAGCCGGATTCCGTGGCTCGATTCGTTCTGATCCCAGTTGGATACTTTCTATCTCTTTGCCAGAAGAAGTACCAATCTTTCTCCCCCATCTTTGCTTTCTCTAAATAAACATTTACAATTTTATCAAATATGTCAACTGCACGAGAGTTTTCACTGCCAGAAAACAAATAAAGAAGAAGCAAGAAATGGTGACTTACTAGGCAAGTCCCAAGGCTCACACTTATTGAGATCAACTTCTCCAATGGCAGTTGCGGTGAAACTTGTGTTCAAAACCTTGTGAGTGAGATAATAAGAGATGATCTCCTCATCTGTAGGGTGGAACCTGAAACCGGGAGGCAAATCCAAAGCCGCATCCATAGCGATGAGCAATTAATTATGAAGTGATGAAAGATTAAGAAAGTAAAATAATGAAGGGAAGAAGGTGTGCTTAAATACACAAGACAAGATAGACAAGAGAAGAGAAGAGATACACTACACGCACCTCTCACACGTTACGCTTCACGGATCCGTGCTTTGCAAGCCACTTCCTATGCAAGATTACAAACATAATAATATTTAACGATTCTCAACTATCAATTTCAAATAAAGTTGACTGAATCTAAAATTTCACGCCGTATTAATTTATGTGTATAAAATTCTAATAAATATAAGTACAATTTATATGTTTATTGTGTGCAAATATTTGATGGCTATATATAATATTGTTGTTTAAAAAATATACATAAAATAGTGCATGCAACATTATTTTTCTTAATTATTAGTATACTAAAAGTGTTAGGATAGAATCATAGAAGTCTCGACCATATTTCTCTTAAAAAAAAGCTTGTGATTCGTATTGATATATGTTCCACGGTTCCACCAATGTTGTTTGTTGGCTATATCTGTCTCTAATTCTCTACCCGTTTGAAAACGAATGTGATCAAAGAAAACGGCGATAATGAAACGGTGGTGTATCCTTGTGGAGTGTGGACCCTTGCTTCCAAGTCCCCACCACTTTTTTCTTGGCTTCAGTTGAATTAAATATTTTTTTTTCATAGCCTTGTTTCCATTGCAGATTCTCCATCGTACTCCAACACCTCTCAAGAAGTTTTACTGCTTGAGGGTTAATTCGGAAGAAGAAAACACTAACATATACATGAGGACAAATAATTTGAGTGAAAGCATCTAAGTCTTTGGGCCGTTAAG
>NC_029794.2:133596717-133598394 GCF_000816755.2 Arachis ipaensis
AACTATATTATTTAATATACGCCTTCTTATGTAAAACTTCTGTTACCTTTTTAACAAGTTTAAACTATTAAGTAAAAATATATAAGGAGTGTCAGGGATAAGTAACTTTTGTATTTTGTAATCATCAATTGACTATCAATAGTATTTTTAATGGTGTGAGATTACATCTAATAGTAGGAGATCACTTACTTTTTTTTATGGTTAAGTGTTGACCATAAAACACAAAAATTACTGCCCCTAGACTTTCTCAAAATATATAAATAACTATATATATTATCTAAAAAAGCGTATTATCTAAAGTTGTGAAAAAGTGTGATTCTTGTCCTAATTAATTAATTCTGTATTATGTGCTCTTTTAAAAATATAGTAGTAATTTTAGTAGTAGCTGCTGCTTTAGTTGAATCTATATATATTTGATTTCTCTATATTCTTGCGCAGCTTTAGGTGGGTGATGGTGGTTGTTTTTTTTAGCTAGGTAACTACAATTTCTAATAAGGTTCGGCTATTTTATACAATAAGTTCATATTTGCCACCCAACCACGTTGAAAATATTCTGAGTATGTATATATACATAATTGACGTTTAAAAAAAAACAAAGATATAAAAGACTAATAAGAAAATAAAATATTTAGTGTATAAACAAATTTAAAACATACTTAGGTTTATATAACAATAGTTAAAATATTTAATATGAAATGTTAGTTGCTGCTTCCAAATTATTAGGGAGGTATATATGTACGTAATTATTATTAAGTAGAGTAATTTTCTTCTAAATATACTACTAAAACCTTTTTTTTATAGTGCAAATTTTGGAATACGATTCTCCAAACAATAATACAGCTGATTAAAAAGCATTATTATTGCCTCCTTTTGAAAAGAATCCAAAATTATAATACTTTTTTATTTTATTATTCTATACAAGATATTTGATTATTCTACTGTAATAAATTTGATCATTTTTATTAAAAAAAATTCACTCACACTATTTCTCTATATTTCAACCAAAATATTTAATTTTTCACTCCCTCAAACATGCAAATCACATAATCTCACTCAACAGGGACAGTTTCAAGTATATTGGTGTGGTCAAGCACCCCACTACAATTTAGAATTTTTTTTAGTTGTATATGATAATAATATTTATTTGTCCTTATTAAATTATTAAATTTGACTTCATAATAATTTTTTACTTAACTTTTGGTACTTAATCGTTAATTTAAAAATTTTATATTAGATATTCGTTAGAATGATCAATTCTCAGATTTAAACGAAATTAGTGTTCTTTTTTTAAAATCAACTCAAGAGAATATTATTTATCTTCTTTTTAAATTAGCTTTAATTTTTGCGTAGCAACTATATTAATTGAAAGAACTTTCTTAACTATGAATATCAATAAGAGTCGGCTTTTAATTGTGTTGGGAAGTGAATTTTTAAATAATTGTTTAGTAATATATATGGAAAGAGCGAAAGTTTGATGGTAGTGTTAAGAGAAAAATTACTTAATTTTTTAAAAATATAAAACCTAAAAAAATAAAATTTTAAATTATATATTATTATTTAAATTACTATTTTAGTGTTTTAATTTGTATATTAGATATTTTGAAAGCTAATATTATTTTACAATAACAAAATATAATCATAACAATAATCATGCTATATGTACATAAAAAATAATTA
>NC_029794.2:133598504-133601353 GCF_000816755.2 Arachis ipaensis
TACATATATATAGTAGTTAATAGATAATTTAATATTTACTTTTTTTTATACATATATTATTTTTATTATAAAAATTATTATCATGTTATATCAATTTTATCTTACTATCAAAATTTTCTAGATCCGTCACTGTAGCTCATAAAATGTCCAAAGCTCATAAATCATAAGTTAGATACGCATTTTGTAGCATTGAAACTTGATTTTTATTCTTCACCGCAACCCCTAACACCTTCCATTTTCTTCAATTCTAATCTTATATTCTCATATATTATAATAATAATTGTATTTTCATGACATACACCATCCTCAAATGAAATCCAAACCCCCAAGATTTAAATTAGCTACGCGGTCTCTAATGGGTGGATGATATTAACATTAATTATTAACTTGTGAGACAATAATCATATCCCATTATCCATCACCTCATCCTCATGATACGGAACAGATTCCGCTGAAGCATTCTTTATTTTATTCAACATGTTTATTACTTCACTACTAATAGTAACTCTGTTAAAATAATTCGTATGAGATAATATAAATTATAAAGTAACTAAAAATAGAGATAAACCAAATAAGGAAAACGTGTGGACCCCATTCTAGGGTTGTAGGTTCTAGACCTGACATGACATGGCTTATTATGAAGCTCTTATTATTTTATTTAACTTGATCTTAATAAAAATGAAAGTTTGACTTTTGCTCAACGAAAGGAAACGAAACTGAACAGCAAAGCAAAACGGAAAAGGGTTGGTGTTTGCCATAGATAGAAGAAGTAGAACTCAGAAAAGAGAAAAAAAAGGGTGACGTTTTGTGACGTAGAGAGTGAATGCTTGGTAGCTAATAATTACTACAAGGGAGAATCTATGACTATGCCCTATGCCCCTATCACTCAATCATTGGCGCCACCTAAAATACCCTCAACCGTCCGATCAGAAAACTGTCAAGTTATCCACCGCTAGCTGCCGCGGTTATTATGTTAACGAATATTCGGTGCTTCCTCCTCTCTTGCGTGTAAATAACATGTTGATGTTGCAAAACTTTTTTGTTATTTAATTTTAATTTGCCATATTGGTATTTTAGGAAGTAAATTAATGAGGAGACTAAAGCAAATAATTCTAAATGAAAAAGTCTAGGGACTAACAACTTTGTTAAATCCTGACCAGCATGTAACTAGCAAAGAAAAGTGAATCATTCTCACACAATTAAAATCATCATTGATGGCTATTTGATGACTACAAATCACAAAAGTTGTTGGCTCTAGCATTCCTCATTTTAAATTTTACAGAATAAAACTAAAGTTAAATATTTTTATACAAATTTATCTAACAATTTTCTTTTTTACAACTTTTTTTTTTTGTCTTTTCTTACTTATCATCTATTATAATTGTCTCCTCTTATCATTCATTTCAAAATTTTTGGAAGAATTAGATCATGACAAAATATCAGTTTTATATTCAAAAAATTTAAAGTTCAATTCTTGGTAAATTCCAAAAACATCAGTCAAATAAAAGGAAAAAAAAATTATGTAAAAAATAAAGCAATCCAAAAAATTTTCTTGCTTAAAAAATGTATTAAAAATATAACCATTCTATTTGCTTAAACTATCACCTCTTAGCCATGAAAAAGACACATAGTGCATCAAGTGTCATAGCAAACACATCAAATTTAATTGTGAATAGTAATTTAGTAGCAATTATAGGTGTAAAATGACACTAAAAATTTGTAATAGTGACTCATCTTAGGGCATGTTAAACTAAATTTATCTTGTTACATCATAACATAATTAATCAAACACTAACACAGCACATTCAGCAGTAACATTTTATTGCAATTCAAACTGAAATGACAGGAACGAAGGCAATAATTAATTGCTTCCATGAATCAATCAAAATTGGAATAATATCAATATCACCATTATGTAAGTTTGTCTCTACCTATTACAAATATGAATGAACAAAATGAATCGAATATGGAAACCGATATTTTTCCAAAATAATTACAAATGAAAATTGACGAGTCTATCTTCTTCTCTGAAAGATTTGTGATAGTACTCCGTTTGAGCTGTATTTTGAACGAATAATTCTAATAGTAATTGGTTTTCATACTGGCCTCATTACGAAGATGACACAGCTTCTATGGCGCTGCCGAGGGGCCATGCTGCTTCAACAAGAGCATCACGGTACTGAACCTTTTTCACCAATGTAATCTCTTGCCGTGGATCTAGACCTACAGATAATCGGAAGAAATCAGGGAAACAAGAAGATAAGGTTACTAAAATTTTGCATAATTCATCATTGCAGCAAAACCTACCAAATCCAGCTACAAGTAATGTATACTGGTATACGAGATCCATGCATAAATATGGTAGGTTCCCCTCCTCCACACGTTGATAAGCTGATTTTGCTTCCTCAAGTTTTGTTTGACAAGCTCGCTTAGCTGCGACCTCGAAGTCCACAGGACGAACTTTTACAACGGGCAAGTTTGGATTGGCAAAACCCGCCTATGAGTGATAAAGTGATTAGCATGGCAATATTGCTAAATTATATGATTCCATGAATATGAATAATAAAATACCTCCGCAGCACGGTCAAAGAAAAATGAGGCAACAAAAAGGTTTTTCTGTCCATCCCCGCCACCACCATTCCAAATCCCTCCGAATGTGCACTTCATATGTGTACATTTTGACTCATTAACTTTGAGAGCTTTAAGAGCCATGGTTTCGCATTCATTCAATCTTGAGCCAGATGGGGAGGATGAGGAATTGAATGACTTTCCTCCATAATTGTAATACCCTAAGTCGAACCAAAACGATCTAATTGTCATTGGATAACATATGCTGAAAAATGCACAAG
>NC_029794.2:133601358-133606389 GCF_000816755.2 Arachis ipaensis
TACCATCAAAGCCAGCTAAAACACACGGGTTCCCAGAATCATCAGAAACCTTTAAAATTTCTGCGCGAGCTGCTAGCAAACCATAGTGCAAGTAACTGAAAGTAAGATGTTAATATCATTTAGTCATGGATGACGAAAAGCTATTTCAGAATACTCATATCAGAAAATCAGGATTAACACTAAAAATAAGGACACTCTCAGAACCTGTGAACATAGAGGTAATATTTTCTTCCCCTTAAAAACATCTCCTTGACATATGGATCCTCTCCACCAAGTACTTTTGGAGCCTTGGCAGAATCTGTCTCTGAGATGGCATATGCCATTTGAACAGATCCACCTCCAAGATCAACAACCCCAACAGTCTTTGAATAATCTTTTCCCAAGTTCCCCAGCAAATAGTTAATAGTCACCTAAGCAAATTAGAAGGCAAGATAAGAAAAACAAAATACTGCATTTGTTCTTTCAAGGAGAGTACAAAGACCTCAGTTTCCCCTTTTTTTTTTTATCTGCAAGAGGTGTACATAGCTGCATGTCAAGTAATATTAATTCAATAATAGCAGTGGTTTACCATTTGCTTTTTGGATAGATAAAGAAATTATATTAGAAGAGAAAATAATGCATAAAAGTCTATAAGTCATCCACTCATCCAAATAAATTGAAAAAAAAAAGAGTTAGCCAAACAAAAATGATCCCCTCTTATAAGTACCAAATGGTTGCCAAATAATTAATCCTATCCCAACAAACAACTGGGCTTCTACATATCTTCTCATTTGAGACCCTACCATCTTTTTTCATAGATTATATATGCTACTTACAACTTCTCCTAATGAACTCATTTTTAATCCTATTTTGTCTAGTGTGTCACTCATCAATGCAACCAACATTCAAATATCTAATTTTCAACTTATTCTTCCATTAAATTTTATTGTTTAGCAATCAGTTGTATGAAACACTATAGGTATTTGTATCTGCAAAGAGCAGGTAAAACTTCCCTTTAATTAGGTACAGCTTTTCTACCACAAATACAATTAAAAACACTCCATTCATTCATGCTACCCAAAGCTATAGTTCCAAGCTCCCCATATTTCCGTCATTAAGTATGACAAACTTGAGATAATTAAACTATGTGATTTGTGATGTAATGATATGGTCCCAATTTTCACCTCTAGCTAGATTTGGTATGCCTATTGTCAAATTACACTCATTAGTCCATGTTACTTGAAATTAAAAAACAAGTTCCTCTAAAGCCTGTCTCCACAACTCTAACTTTACAGTTATTTATACACTCACAGCACTATTTGCAGTTTGTACATTATCACAAACCTAGACTCACTGTATACCAAATACTGGAACAGGCTTTTAACCATCCAATCAATGTCACCAAAAGATGGTCAATTTTCCCAAGCCTACGTGCATTGAAAAGTTAAAACTAATCACTAGTAATTAAGTCAGCAAACCATACCCATTGAAAAGCACCTTCTTGGGTTCCATCCAGCACAGTAACAGCATTAGGCCCAGATTTCAAAGTGCTCCTTTGCTTAAGCAATTCCCTGACCTTAAATTACCAAAATTTAGAAACAACAGTCAATACAAGAGGGGTGGAGGAGGGGGATTCAAGTAGATGAAAGAAATATCTACCGCTTCCAAGATCCTGTCAGAAGCATCCCCTTCCAAAGCTCTCAATCCTGCAGTTGCCTATATTAGGATACATATTCAATCTCCATTTGACAGTTAGCATGTAAAAGGAAAGAAAGAGAGAATAAAGATCATACACATGTCATATGTACATACATACCCCTACTCTAACAGGTGTTTTGGGGCGAAACTCCAGAGGAACAACACTTTCAGCTTTGTCCAGAAGTGTAATCAGAGACTCCGCTGCCTGTTGTGGATTCTGTGCATACGCACTCAAACCTGGTTTAATCTGCAGCATCAGAAAACAATGACATCAGAAAGGCATAAAAAGAACCATAATAGGCATTAGAAAAGAAAATGAGCAAGTGGATTGAATTTAAAAACTTAAGAGAAATATTACAACACATAATTTAAATTTTTTATTCTTTTGGTATGAGAAATTCCTACTAATATATATTGTGTGTGGATCTAATTTTGAATCCAAAATCACTTGAGATGCAAATTATAGTCTACTTGTAGGCCACCTGCTATCCATGCACTGCAGTGATGTAACTTCTTGTCCGTCATAGATTTATCCTTCATTGGATTTTATCTGTTTGATAGTGCATGTTTGGTTGCATTTCCTGAGATGAAAGCTGAAAAGGAGCAGCACATGTGACTTTAACTTTGACAAAGGAGCACGAGGCTTCAAAGTAAGCATAAACCTGAGAAAACCCTGAATCAGTTGATTGATTTCTTTGTGGCAATTTCGTCTTACTTAAATTTCTTACAATCTCATCAAGCTCCAATAAACAAAGAGCTTTGATTGCTTCATAGCAGTTTTCTCTATCATCCCAAAGCTTCCATGACAAATATAATAACCCCCTTCATTGATAATAATGTCTCTCATTTTATCAATAAAATAAATAAATAAATATCTTTGATCAAGAAAGCTTCTCAATCTTCAGTATAAGATTCACTCACTGCTCAGACCAACTAAAAGCCATTAACCTCGAGTGATGTTAGTTGAGACTACAGGATGCCCGCACACCAAGTTTCTAGTTAGTTGATGCTGCAGCTTAGCTGGCAGTTTGTACAGCTGCCTAATTTGAAAACTTAACAGATTTGCTAGTTAATCACTTAGTTTGCCATTGATAAATAGTTAGAACCATAGTTAATTAGTTGTTAGACGTAGAGTTAACTTAACTATCATGAGTTGAGATCTTCCAGGCTTGTATATATACAGTTTTGTCCACATTGAATCATTTGAGATTCATCACTCAATTCAGAATCCATCAACTCTCCACTTTCATCACCTTCTGTGCCTCGTAGAACAGAGTCTTAACAAGTGAAACGAATGTGTGGAAGTGTATAAACTCTATTCTAAAAAAGTAAAAATAATGAGTACAACACAAATTGTAAGTTTAATATCTTATTGCTTATACATGGCAAATCTTACTATGAACTAGTGAAGCAAAATGCAAATCGGCAGAATATCACCAACCTGAACGAATAGCTCGAGATCTTTGCCAATGTGAACAAGGTCGAGATTGCGGTCGAAGTGGAAAACGTGAACGCGGCTGCCGGAGCTGCCAGCATCGAAGACGACGGCGTAGGAGCTAGAGGCTCTGTTATCGGGCGAAATCTTCCGGTGCGTGAGGGTGTAATCTTCGATGGACTCGTTGGAGGAAATGGAAGGCAACACGTAAAGCACAATCGTGACGAGCACCAAAGGAACGGCCACCATCATCAGCGCTCCGCGTAGCTGGTAAATCTTGTCGGAGGACGACTCGTGCGGCAACCGCTTCAGCATTCTTCCGAATCCGAGTTCTGGCAGCTCCACGGAGGAGGACGACGGCGAGGTGGCAGTATGGCCGTCGAGGAGCTCGGTGGAGGATGGCGACCGGTGGCGGATCTTGCCGTTGCAGGAAACGGCGGCGGAGGAGGGAGAGTTCAAATGCTGCGAGTCCAGCTCTGTTAGCGTAACGGGAGTCGAAGAGATGAAGGAAGAAACCGATAAACGACGTCGTTTTGGCAATGAGAGTTTTTTCCTTTGTGATTCGTGTGAGTGAGGATGAAGATGATAAAGAGGATGTGGATGGGGGTGCTAGCTGTCGCTGCCACTTGGTACTCACTGTCTTGTCACTCACTCAATTTTTTATTTTTGATTATATAACTAAATAGGTCCTGAAAAAATTTGCATTGAAGGTTTTTTTTTTCTAAAAAAATTCATTAGATTGAGGTCTTTAAATTTTATAAATATAAGATATATAAATTTTTATTTTACAGGTTATGTTACACATCTAATATGTTAAGTGCCAACTTTAAATGTTTTATACTACAAAGGATATTTCCTGCAAAAAAGAACTCAAAGAAACTTTTTCTTCATGAGTTATTTGTTTTTTTGTGCATGCAGATCTGGTGAATACTTTGGAAACAATTGTGAGGTCTCCGATGAAAAAATTTATAAAGATGTTGTAGGTCGATGCTGATGTTAGCATGATTGAGCAATTTGGTATTAGATTCTATTCTGCATACTTGGTTACTGAAAAGAAGATTATAGCAACCAAGTATAACGATGATGAGCAATATATTTGATAATCGTAGGCTGATAGATCATTCACTGTGACTAGTGATTCCAGTGAGAAATAATTTGGAAGAGAAAAGAAATGCTTCCTCTTCCTTAGAAAAAAATCATTGTGCATGCTTAGTTTTTAGACTTAGAAAAAAAATTTATAATGTTTTCGAAATTTTTTTAATTGAAAGTTGATTTAATTTGACTTGCAATAGGAGATAATAGCCGAATGATTAATATTGTTTTTGGTTTTAATAGTTAGAGCACTTGGAGGAGAGGAGGATTAAGAATCTTGTAAAGAAACACTTATAATTCATTCGATATTTCATTTATCTTTGAAATGAGAAAGTTATTGAAAAAGAGATCAGTGACAATAAAGATGATGAACCAAAGAAAAAAAAAAAGAAGATGATGTTGAGAAAGTTGATAAAAGAAAAAAAAATGACTCCAAGAAGATGAAGATCAATGAGGTTTTTCATGCAACACATAAACAAAAGATGAATAGGAGAAGAAAAGACAAAGAACAGAAAAAAGAGATGATAAAAATTGGGGACTAAGAAAGGTAAGAATTTTGTAATTTAAGATGGATTAATTTGGGTATTAAGATAACAAAATTAGAGTCGAATTTGATCACATTAATATACAGGTGGAATGTCAAACTGGCACTTAACAGTACATATCAATTCTGTTAAGACAAAAATTTATTTAAAAACGAACCAAAATTAACGTTTCTCAATTTAAAAAACGTAGTTGGTCATTTACAAAAATAAGAAATTTAATTGATACATAATTTAAATATCAGAGACCAAATTAGACATTTACTTTTAAATATAATTCAAAAT
>NC_029794.2:133606395-133607038 GCF_000816755.2 Arachis ipaensis
ACTCTATTTAATTTTAATTAATTTTTTTATTTTATCAATTCAGTTATCCATCTAACTTTTAGAAACTTAAACTAACCTAAGTTTACATATCATTGCAATATTCGTAGGGGCTATACATGTTTACTAATTAATCACTTTCTATATATTTTGTCAGTCCATGCAACATATGAGTCTTATACTTCTCGTTTGAATTGTTTTATGCATATAATAATTTATTTGAATAAAATTTAATATCATGACGAATTAATATTTGTCTTGTCGAACTAAAAATATATACCATGAAAAACCATTTGAATTAATTTATAAACTTAAGTTTATTCATTAAAAAAAGATAAATATATTTTCAATAAATGAGGAAAAACTAATTATGAGCATAATATACACATAATTAAACAAATTTAAAATTACACTAGCATGGCATAGGAGTACATAAGAGTGAAATCTACTGTAATAGTTCAAGCTTTCTTGTGTTTTACTACTCTTGGTGGAAAGACAATACGAAATAACCAAGAAGCCAATATTGCACCAATGAAAGGGGCAATCCAATAAACATAAAATTGCTCCCATGTATTGTGTGAATTCTCTAAGTATGCCCAACCAAAGGCCTGAAAAGTCAACATTCAAAAATCAGTGAGGTTTGCTA
>NC_029794.2:133607086-133609768 GCF_000816755.2 Arachis ipaensis
GTCGACTTCATATAAAGTTGATAACTGAGAGTCGTTAAATGATTTGACTGATTTGACTAAATTTTCATCTAACAGCTCTCAACTATCAACTTCACGTGAAGTCGACTGCACCTGAGTTTTTACCTATATATTTTATACAAAAATGATTAAGCATGATTGTTTTCTTAGACAACTATATGCATGATAAATGTAATGAGTGAAATGAAAATTTATTTTAAAATAGTTTTGTTAGCATGAAATAGTGAAAGAAATGATATACTGACAATGGCAGGATTCAAGGCTGGGCCGGTGTAAACAGAACCGAGATGGACAACAATGACAACTGCCATGGCGATTAACCAAGTCTTCATGATTGAACTACGAGGGCCTTTCAGTGAGATTACAAGTACCACAAAGGTAATCAGAAATGTCAAAACCCCTTCAACAATTGCTCCAGTTTGTGAGTCAACTTTCAAAGTAGGCCCACCAATCATGTGCCTGTATTTTAATGGCATTACTTCCATGATTGCCACTGCACCACCAACTGCACCCAGTGCCTATGTATGCAAACACATTTTATTCATATGTCATGCATAATTAATGTCTCTTTCTAAGACTATTCCTAACTAACAGCAATGAAAATACTAGTGTTTATTAGCTCCGGATTTAAACTCCGTTTAAGGATCTGCGGTTAATTATTTACTGCATGCACAAGGTGAAATTCAAACTCCATCATTTATTTAAACGAAAATGAATTGATTATTTAACTAATCCAAATTAGTTAGTGTTTATTATCAACTCTTAACATAGACTTTTACAAGATTGTTTGTTTAAAATAAAACCATATTTTTCCAGAGTACATAATACAGATGATACATTTTGATAATACTAATAAATTTAGGTCCCAATCTTTTAATTATTATTCTTTGTCAACTGAGATAATAATTAAAGAATTTGTTACTCATGTCCGTACAAAATAGTCTAATAAAAAACATTAACCAATTTATGTTGATATAATGATTAGTTCATACTAATATTTTTACTCGTAATACTATTACAAGAATATAAATCTTTTAAAATTATATAAGTTCTGGTATTATAAATTATGACACAAAAAATTTATAACATTAAACAACTTTTATAAAATGGTCGTAAGGGGAAAAAGTCCCTGTCGGCTAAAAAGACCAGAGTCTTAAACAAAATTAAATAATAAATTTTTTAGTTATTATTTTCAAATGAAAGAGTTTAATTTTTTCACTTAATTTTAACATTCGTTATCTAAAATTTAAAAGAATTTAACATGTATATTTTTTTATTTGATTAGGTATTAAATTTATTGCACAAATAGAAATAATTAATTTTTATGTTTGTTATTTAAAAGTAATATTTTTTTATATATATAAAAATATAATTAGATATTAACATAAAAAATTTATATTGATAGTTATAAAATTAACTCATTTTTTTAAAAACAATTGAATCTTGATTCTAACTTTTAATCACAACATTAATAATTTTTTTAAATTATATGTAATAAATATTTAAAAGAATTTTTTTTTACCAAAGATAGGAGACTCGACCCCGCAACCTCTTAATTAAGTATAGGGAGACTATGCCATTTGAGCTATAACTTATTAGCAATTATTAAATTAGTTAGTAATATACAAATATAGGAAAAGTATAGAGTACCAATATATTATCTACCAACTTATTTCCAACAATAATTAATCATTATATTTTAAACACATATATAAAAAGACACATCTAGAAAATATATCTATAAAGACATTTCTATTAAACACAGCTATAAAAAGATATTTTTATTAGACACATCTACAAAGACACAAAGACACTTCCATTAAGAACAGTTATAAATAAGAGTTGGCAAAAGTTGGCAGAAATGTTGTTGGTAATGTAGCTGAATTGATATATAATATATAATATAGTTATACTTCAATTTTAGTATTTTAATTTTAATTTTACTTTAATAAAAATACAATTAGAGAATATTATATTGTATATTTTGATTGTTAAATTGATAATTAGTCATTAATAATGATATATAAGACAAAGTTTCATAATGAAGTAATGTTACCTGAGCTGGAAAACGAAGAGCCATGGAGAAAAGGGAGTCAGAGCCAGAACCAGCAGCATAGAAGGAAGCATTACCAGTGGGGTTGAAACTGGCACCTCCAAAGGCATTGCAAATAGTATTGAATATAGAGAAAAATGTGAAGAACACTAAAGTTGTTACCATCATAGCAGGGTAATCAACACCACCATGTGATAGGTGATGAAGATCAACCATTTTTGTTATATAACTTGTCATCATCCCAAACGTCGCTGATATGAATACCCACATACATGTCACCGTTGCATCTGCAATCGCTACCTTTATTGCATTCAATTTTTGTTTTGTTTTGGATGATATTGTGTGTGATTGGGTTACCAAAAATTGTGCCGAAATAAGCTCTTTGATTTGGATGTTGTTATTTAGAGTCAAAGGCTTTTTATGTAAATTATTAGAAAGCACCAATGTTTTAAGTGACTTGATTGTTTGTTTGTTTCTATGAAACACGAACATATTGTGGATGTCTATTGTATAGAACTGTGTTTTAATAAAAAATAATTTTTTTACGGATACGTTTAGACATACTAAATATCATCACGTATTAATGTGTTTAATCTTATTCTTAACATGTA
>NC_029794.2:133609819-133610118 GCF_000816755.2 Arachis ipaensis
TATTTATTAAAATAAAAAATAATTTAAATATTTTATATAATTAAAATAAGATATTAAAAATAATTAAAAATTAATTTATATTTTAATATCAATAAAATATCAAAATATCATTACAATTTATCTAAATGATGTTTTATATTTTACATATATTAATGTTTTCGTATCTTATAAAATTTTAAAACTTACGTGTCGATGTATCCCGTGTCTGAGCATTATAGGTTTGTTTATTTTTCACTATTAATTACTTGCTTTATTTTTCATTTTACTTATTATTATAGACCAAGAGAATGAAATAATCT
>NC_029794.2:133610148-133612332 GCF_000816755.2 Arachis ipaensis
ACTAATATATAATTAATTTAGGTTGGTCCAGTGATAATTTATTTGTCTATTTAATTAAATATTGAAAGTTTGAATTTTATTTTGTGCATGCAGTAATTCAATAATTAACGATAAATTTTTAAATGTAACTTAGATTTATGACAGATCAATTCTTAATTTGTCGAAGTAAAAAATATGGTCAGACAAAAAATTAAGATTAGTAAAAGATAACAAATTATTTATTCCATAGAATTTTATCAAACATAGTGGATAATAGGAAATTATTTCACATTCCCATGCTACTTAGAATGACACGTTGGCAAACCATAATCGTTGACCAATAAGAAAATATATTTGTTTTTGTTGAAAAAAAGGGGAATAATAATTTTGAATAGTTCAAACTATATATTTTATGTAATGTACGTGTACCTACTAGAATTTTTGTTAGCGCACATCTCTTGCAAAGAATAAATAATGGCCATGTATGAGAATTCCTCTTCCGTAGAAATCGAACTCAAATTTTATAGACAAGAATAATAATGTAAAGAGAAACATTATTTTCTTTCTAGCATTTCTTGTATTTTTGTTATCTGATGATTGTTACTTGAAGCATGCATGAATTTGCCTATGAATCTTAGCATATTCCATGATATTGTGTAACCAAGACTATGATTTGATATAATAAGCAATCTCTTAGTTGAATTCCAATTTAATTTGCAAATACATGCATGCATGGCTCACCAAAGGAACAATGAAGTCATAAGATTAGAGCGTGAATCTGTCATTCCTATTCTTAAACCAAGACTTATATTGACATTGGCCAATCTTATTAGTAAGTTTTCTTTTCATTTCTACTTCTTGCTTTTGCTTTTGGTAATAACAAAAAGAGGAAGTATAGAGAGCCAATGGAGTATTTGTACAATGTGTATAATAGGGGTTTAGAGATGTTCGATTCAGTAGAATATCAGATGTTTATTATTTCTGTACCTGGATGGTTATTCTGGATAGTATGGATGTATTGCGTTTGAGAAATTAGTAGTATTTTATCTGGATGTTCATTTTTTAACTCATATTGGACCAAATAAATAGCCCATTGTACACATTGTACAAATACTCCATTGGCTCCTTAGCGGAATTCATAACAAAAATTTTGAATCGAATCGAACCGATCACCAAACAAATTCGATTCAGATAAAAAACCGGTTAGTAATGAACGGATAAAAAAATTAGTTAATTGGTTGAACTAATTTTATACTAGTTAATCGATTTAAAATAATAGAATAGAAAAAAATTATTTTTATCTAAAGAAATATATTATTTTATTATATTCAATTCAATTCAGGTTGAGTTTCGATTGAATCTTTAAATTTTTTAACCGATTCAATTACCAGACACTATTCTTAGAATCTTTCTAATTTATTAGCAACTTTTTTGTTAAAACTAATTTTTGTATCAACTTGAGTTCTTAAAACATTCCAAAATAGTGTTAAGTGGTAGTTTGAGTTGCTAACATAGTTGACACAATGAGTAGAACATGGTTCGGACCGAGCTGAATTTCTGAAGCTGTGTAAGAGAATAGAGTATACAATTCGAGCATGGTATCATCTGCAGTTTGAGGATATGATGGTACTCATTCTTTTTTAATTTTACCTTACCAAAAACATTATGGAAACTAATTCATTTCTTTTTGGGCTCACAGCAACTCTATGCTCTTTTTGATCCTGTATATGGGGCTTCCAAATTAGAGCAACAAAAATTATCCAATGAAGAAATTGATCAACTTGAACAGAATTTTTTGAAATTCCTCTTTCAGGTATTTTAATTTAATATAATAAAATAATATATTTATGTATAAAATATATAAATTTTGTAAAAAGATTAATTTTTTGTGATTTATTATTTTAAATCGGTTAATTATTAAAAAACGCACCAATTTAATTAGTTAATCAATTTTTGACTGATTTACTATCAAGCGATTTTTATTTTAAACCAAACTGATTTAGACATTTAGTAATCGAATAAGACCGAACCAATCAATTCGATTTAGTTCTGAGAATCATGATATAAACAAGATAGAAATATTTGTGAATGATTAATACAGGTTATGGAAAAGAGCAACTTCAAGATTGCGACTGATGAAGAGATTGATGTAGCTCTTTCAGGCCAATATCTTTTAAATCTTCCCATTACCGTTGATGAATCTAA